>NC_056725.1:95223165-95310665 GCF_019279795.1 Protopterus annectens | reverse complement strand
GTACCGTCATACCATTTGGTAAGGACATGGCCCCACTGTTGCCACATCAACGGAAACCCCCTAAACACACAATCTGTGTTGAGAGACCTGGGTACTCAGGTTGATAATAGTGTCGCACTCAACCATCATGTAGTGGCAGTGGTCAGAAAAGCCTAGTACATAGTTCACCTCATAGGTAAAGAGATTGCATCTTGAAAAAAGGTGGTCATTACCTCTGTATAGTCCTCAGTCAGTAGACCAGTAATTTACAACCATGCTCTGTGTGGTATGTTACCTATCCAGACATCTGCACCAACTGGAAAGGCCATGGTAATACCCACAAAGGTAATCCATGGCCTCCAACACCTGTCCCATGCAGACAGGCTGGAATCAGTAATTCTCCACTCGGTATCTGACAGGTTGACCAGAGGTGGGCTGTGTCACACCTACAAGGCAATGTTGGACCCTGGCATTCAACAGCTGCCCCATATATGTGATTCTAACTCCTCGTGCATGCTGGGTGCTGTCACTAAATTCCCTAGTTATGTGGACATCCCCCAAGAGGGTTTCATGCAGACACATGACAGGTGTCAGAAACATGGTCTCAGGCTGCATACCACAACATGCAGCATCATCCCCTTTGGGGAGAGTGACGCCCTACATATTATCACAGTACTGACAACATCCTAAGCATGCAATCAGTGGAGAGTGAATAGTAGAAAAACACTGGAAGCAACACAGCAGACAATCCAATGACAATATCCAATTTAATGAAAATAGTAAGCGCTTTTGAGGGTCCACCGCTTCATCAGACTAAAAACAATTAAATTATAAAACAGACTCTTTAAATACCCCATCCCTTCCATCATTAAATACATCAATTAATGTAGCAATTAAAACATGTAAAAAGATAGCACATGATTTACCTTAATACATATGCTAATGCTTGAGCTGTCTAGCTTTAAGGAAAGGTTTGATGGAAATCATACTATTTAAACCTGGAGCTTTATCTGCATGCAGTAACATTATCCATCTCTGTTCTGCAGCTTCAGTGATATTTTTCATATCACCTCCTCTTTTCCTATCTGCAACCAATTCCAGAGCCAAAAACTTAAAAGTGTGTTCCCTACCTTTGTTCTTTACATGCATGGCTAATGCACTATTTTCTTTCATGTTTTTTATATCTCGGACATGTTCCAATATCCTGTCTTTGAATTGCCTATTAGTTTTGCCAATGTAGTATGAAAAACACTTAACACAATAACTGAAGTACAACATATTCCTTGTTCTACAATCGGCATAGTGTGCACACACTACCTTAAACCCTAATACTGGATGTGTAAAGTGTGTGCCTGCATGTATAAAGACACAGGCACTACAATTCCTACAGATGTACGTACCTGCTCTGACAGATTTATCAATAACCTTAGGCAAACTGGATTTATAGCAAAGGTGACCCTTCAGTGTCTTGTTGTTCCTAAAACTGAACTTAGGTTTTTCACCTACTACACCCTTTAACTCTTCCACTGTTGAGAGTATATCCCCGTTCCTGTTAATAACATCTCATACAATATTTATATTACTTGCATATGTGAAAGTCATCCTTGGGCAAATGGTATCACAACCTTTCCTCTCACTCATGGACACGGGGCTTTCATCCATTGGATTCCCATTAAAATACGGTTTACACCTGGTCGCCCTTTCTCTCCATGCTTCTTTAAAACATGCAACACACTGGAATGGAAGTTGGGTGGAAAATATGCAGTATGCTAGGAATGAAATAGATTGAGCTACAGAGTCAGTACTATAGCAGGTGTGTTTGCAAGACATATCTGCATGCATACAGTCTGTTACACAGGATTGGCATGAACATGTGTGATCAGATGGCTATGACATGTGACACTGAACTGTCTGCCATGATTTTATAATCTCAGTGTGCACTGACTTGCCAGTACTTCAGCACACAGCATAGGTTGTGTGACAGCTGTGTCAAATGTAGGTGGCACAACTGTGGACACTCCCAACAGTCTGTGCAGTTGCCAACTCTGCCTGATAGCCTAGGCCTCACATACATCCAACAACATTTGTCTGTGTATTGGGTTAGTCTCTGTATCATGGTCCCAATATGTTGTCATTTTCCCCATTGTATGTACAAACAGTGTGTCACTGGCAATAAGGATATGTGTGAAGACTGGTAGAGATGGGTGAAGGCTGCCAGCCTAGCCAGATAGAATTGTGCAGATAATTCTATCATTTGTAAATATGAATGTTGAACTTAAAACAATGTGGCAACATTGCCATCTGCTGTAAGGAAAGCTAAGTCAAGCATTTCTTGGTCCTTTAAAATTAAAATTATTTCATCACTGCCTTTGATGTTTTACAAGTCGGCTCCAGTCTAGCTAGATGAAGGATTCCTCCCTATTGTTTTAAGGCTAAAGTTAATGACCAGAATTTACATGTGGAATGTCCTTTATTGCTCTAAGTGTAAAAGAATGTAAGTGCAGTTTCTGTTAGCCTGGGTACACCAGGAAGGTGTAAAAGATGATGTAATGTTTAGTAGAACTGGAGTTTCAATTTAAACAGTAAGAACCAGAGATTATTAAGCATTTTTGTCTGAACATCCAAATCACATCACTGCCTTATGCTCTATGCAAATAAGTTATTTTAGAAGTGTTTTCTTGTAAAAATAGCTAGGACTATAAAGATTAGACTAAGTGTTTTTCCTGTGATGTCAGAACTGTACTACTGATTTATTTTAAGTATTTCTGTGTGATCTCTGAACTCTTGACTAGCTCTGTGTAGTAGAAAGTATTGTCTTGTGGTTTTAATTATTTATTATTAAATATTTTAAAACCTTTCAACTCTGGCTGGTTTTGTGTAGAGATAATTTAAGCTCTTTAGAGTACTTGTATACCTTTGGTAAAATTATACAAAGCCCCTCCTATAGCTTTAGCCATGGGCTATACTACCAATTGGATAATAATATTGCACACTAATAATTGGGCACCCTTTTAAGAGCCTTTGAGTAGCTGATAAGTATTACTAGGTGGTGGCAAGTGGAACTACCATATAGTCTGGGAGAAAGGGGCACAGCTGGAGAACCTGTGCCAGCCTTCCCCAGGAGTGTCTGTGTGGTTGTATAACCTCTTCTCAAAGTGCATGTGTGTATGAGTGTCAGCTACTTGGGCAGGGACATGAAGCACTGGTTGGACAGAGAGGGTGCTACAGGTTTTAGCTTGCCCACTAGGCTGAGATCTGTACTCTATAGCTGTGCCAGTGGGGGGAGTCTTATTGGGGTCCTGGGGAGCAAGGGAGCTACCAGCCCTGGACTGACTGTGATCTCTGTGTGCTCTTAAAGGAAATTGCACTTCACTGTGTGTATTTGTTATCATAAATGAGACGCCCTCTCTGGTGTTAGTGGTGAGGATTGAGGCTCCTTGATTGCTGGGCCAGGGCACGGGCATCACAATATGTATAGGGAAACACCTACTGTACGTTAGAGCTGAGTGGTCTTGTGGGCTAATACACTATGCTGTAGTTGATAGGGTCCCGGGTTTGAGACTTGGCAGTGCTGACATTTTTTCTGATGTGCATCAGTGATACTCAGGATAATTTATGAAAACACCTGATGTGAAGTTGTTCTATCTTGTCATTCATTCTTACAGATGGGCTCAGAGCTGATCCTCGGCTCCTAGTCGGCCAACTACAAAGCTTGAGGTCTTCAGACAGCTCGAGGCCAAGTCCCTATCCCATGATGCACCTTGTATTACCTCAGATCTGGTTTGCCACTGGAACAGATCGGAGGATACTTCACAGCTCGAGCCAGTACAGTTTTTCTTCTAGACAAATTTTCTCTTTAAAATACCTTTATTGTAGTTTAATAGCTGTTACAAAAAAACTTTTAGATCTAGTTTGTTAGCTACCCTTTTATTAGCCCTTCTATAGCTATTTTTGGCTGTTGTTTTATTAGGCCTTTAGCATTTCCCTTCCCTTTTTTCTTGCGTGCCTTTAGTAGTTCAAATCAGTAGTTTAGAAGTGTGTTTATTAGGATTTTAGTAGTTTTACAGTTTCGTAAGTGTGTTATTAGAAACTTAATACTTAGACTTTAATAAGTGTTGTAGAGCACGTTTTAATTTGGGGGCTTCTTACTGTTTGAATAGTTGAGATTTTTGATAGTTGTGTTGTTTGATATTTTATTATCGAGACTTTGAACAGGTTTTATTCTGATGTGCATTATACTCTGTTATGGCTGACAAACAGAAGGAAAAACAACCCAAGTCTGGGTTTAAAAAATGTCCAAGTGTGGACAGAAAATGTCTATGACTGATGGTCACGTCAACTGTTTTTACTGTTTGGGTGCTTTGCACCTACAGGAGAGTTGCTCCATCTGCCATTCTTTCAGTAGCAAGGTTCTACAAGAAAGAAAAAGAAAGCTGATTGACAGAGGGCTATTGAAATCTTCTTTTCAAGAAGCTTTGGGTGACCATGATAAAGCTTCTAAATCCTTATAATCTTCTAAGTCTTCTAAATCATCATCCTTGAAGCATAGAGTTTTGGATCCAACTCCAACACCATCAAAAAAATTATCGATGTTGGCTCCGCAGCCTTTGGAGCCGAGCATCATAACCTTTTGGAGCTGGTTCCCAATCCTGGAACCACTCTCTGCAGGGTTGGAGTCACCAATCTTGCAATCAGTGGCATCGATCCGTTCATCTCGGTCCTCGATAAGTCTGTCTGATTTGGATGTGGATCGTGTGGTGCAGAAGTTGTTACAAGCACCGGCATTTGCCAAATTGTTATCGGTTCTGACCAAAGTGGTTTCGGAACCAACAGCTGTTCTTCCATTTACTTCTTTTCCTCCTCTGAGCCAAACCAGTCCTTCAGAGCCAGAGGAGTTGGAGCTGATGATTGTGGAGCCTTTGGAACCAATGCCTGTTCCAGTGCTATTGGTGCTGACTACTCAGACTTTCTCTGTGCCTGTCGAGGGGTCTAAGAGCTGACACTCGCCGGTTGGGTCCGAGGAGGATAGTCGGACCAATCTTTTGGCTCCAACTTTGCCTCTTGGGGCTTTGGCGTGGATGAGTTCGGCTCCTATCTCTGGATCGGAGCCCTCTGTTCCAGTGCCAAGGAAACCACCTGTTTCTTCTGACCCAGGGCTTCCTTCACATCGGAGCAGGGGTGCCTTTGATGCCATGAGGAGAGTAATGTTCCCCCAGGACATCCACAACATCAGGACCAACTACCTCCTTCCCTAAAGCACCTGTGTCTACTTCTGCCTCACAGATCCCTTTCAAGCATAGAAACCCTGAGCCTCAGGAAGCCTCACTGGGCGGACCCTGCTCTTCTGAAACCTCACCAGAATCTCCCACTGATGAGGTTCCCAGGAAGAGAATTTGCAAGAGGAAGCAGCTAGACTCTCTGCAGGAATCTGTCACCTCAGACACCGACTTGGATGAGTCAGAAGGGTCTTCACGGTCCCCCTCAGAGGATATTTCATTTGGGATATCGTGGAAATCCTAAAGCAGAGGGGTGGCTGGAAGCCCACCAACCCTACTGAGGATGAGTCGATCCTCCTGAAAGCTTTTGGGTCTCAGCCCTCCACCTCTTGGGTGTCTCTGCCCTTCGATGAGCTTATGGAGCTGGTCTCATGAAGGGCGTGGGAGTCTCCGGACACCATGGGAGCCTGTCCCTAGGAGGCCTAATACATTTATTTCTTCTCCTTAGAATAAGACTTTTCTCATGAAGGGAGTGCCTGTTGATGCCACGGTGGTGGCGGCAGCCACCAAAAAGGAGATGTCGGAAACTTCTTCATCTGTTCGTCCTCCTAACAGAGATTCTAGGATCATGGACAGATACAGGAAGCACATGTTCAGTTCAGCGACTTTTGCCATATGATCACTGAACTACCTCACACATTTCATGAGACTGCAAAGAGATCTGAAGGAGCTTGGAGATACTCTGCAGGGTATGGTAGTTGAGGGAGTTGCAGACAAAGTTACTTCCCAGCTTGCTACTCTTAATTCCATAGTAAACTCTTCCATGCGTCTGATATATGCAGCTGATGGAAAGAATAGGGCAGCGGGTACAGGAATTGCTCTTAGGAGACACTCCTGGATGTGCTTATGTTCCTTTGTGGAGCCCTTTAAGTCATCCTTTGTGAACACCCCTTTTGATGGCTCATCTCTTTTCAGGCCCAAAGTAAAGGAAACTCTTACCAGGTGTGAGCAGGAAGGAAAGACTCTGTCTGCTGTCAGAGTCTGTTTTTCCACCCCTACTAGACCCTACCCCAAAGGTCAAAAGGGAGGAATGATTTGGTTCCAAAAAGCTTTTCAGGACACACGTGGTGAAACCCCCTCCAGGGGCACAGGAGGGCACAATAATGGAAGACGCCGCCCTCGTGGCAGAGGGGGTCCACAAAATTAGGGTGACAGAGATCAGTTCTTTGGGAAGCCCTACCAGTGCTCCTGAAAGGAGGCCCGACTGTCCAAATCTGGAGGCAGTCGGGGTGGTCACTTATTTTTGTATCCAGTTGCCTTTCCAAAAATAACAAACAACAACTGGGTGCAAAGCATAATATCTAGAGGATATTGTATTCCCTTTGCCACTACACCTCCCTTGATAACAAAAGTTCCGGATGTTACACCCAATTACAGGGAACAAACAACAGTAGAGGTCCAAAGGTTGCTAAAAAAGAGTCATCCAATCGGTCCCTGCAGACCAGATAGGATCCAGAACTTACTCAAGAGTCCTTTTAGTTCCAAAACAGACAGGGGACTGGAGATCTATTTTGGACCTCAACAGACTAAACAGATCTGTCAAGAAGGAGAAGTTCCAGATGGTCATGCTGCAGTTGATACTTCCCTTTTTAGGGAAAGACAATTGGATGTGCTGGATAGATCTCCAGGATGCATACCACTGCATAAAAATGGCCAGAGCATCCAGGGATCATTTGTGCTTCTGGCTGGGAGCCAGTTACTACCAGTTTCAAGCCCTGCCCTTTGGTCTCATTACAGCCCTCAGAGTGTTCACCAAATGTATGGCAGTGGTCACGGCTCACCTGAAGCATTTGGGATTCCAGGTGTTTCCATACTTAGATGATTGGCTCCTCACCACCACCACCAGGCATCAGCTTATACAAGCCAGGGACACCATGCTTATTCTTTAAAATCAACTGAAGATTACCATAAACTTAGAAAAATCTGCCTTATCGCCATTGCAACATATTGTGTTTATCGGAGCAGATTTGGACACCACCACCACTTTAAAAATGATATCGGTACTTCGATATCAAATACTGAACCTCATATCCAGAGACAAGGTGCCAGCCTTAGATATGCTAAAATTGTTGGGGACGATGGCGGCTGCAATAATAGCAATTCCCTTGGGTCGTATGCACATGCAGATTCTACAATGGCTCCTGTTCATGCAATGGTCCTGTCAAGAACTCCGAGTGTCACATCTCATCATTCTAACAAACTCTTGCAAAAAGGATCTTCAGAGGTTGTTGACCTCTCTCCAAGTAACAATAGGTCATCCTTTTATCCTACCCTCACCATCGGCCACTGTGACCATGGAAACTTCTCTGATCGGGTGGGGGGCATTTTCAGGCAAGAACAGCTAAAGGCACATGGACCGAACAAGAGACCCATCTGCATATCAATGTCCTGGAGATGAGAGTGGTACTCTTGGTGTTGCAGTACTTTCAGGACTCTCTCCCTCTGGGGACAGTTGCAATTCAGATGGACAACATGTTGGTGGTCTGGTATATAAACAAACAAGGAGGAACCAGGTCCTATCCCCTTTGTCGATAGGCCCTAAGAGTGTGGCAGTGGGCTACCTCCACCCTGATAGTAATGCACAACCTGAGGAAATCTAGCATGATAGCAGACAAACTGAGCAGGGCAATCTTGTTGCCTCACGAGTGGTCCCTCAAAGAAGAAATAGCAGAAAGAATATTCTGCAGATGGGTCCATCCTTGCTGCGATTTCTTTGCATCCCCACATGAACACAAAATGCAGAAGATATTTTGCCCTAATCCCCCCTCAAGGAGATGCCCCAAGGGACGCACTCGTACACGATTGACCTCCAGGTCTCCTTTTATGCCTTCTCGCCAATACCCCTGATATCCAAAGTGTTACAGAAAGCCAAAGCCCTGGGAAGGACCATTATTCTTATAGCCCCTCACTGGCTTCGTCAGATTTGGTTCCCCTTTCTTCGACCTCATCTAGTGGACGAGTCTTGGATTCTACACTCAGTTCCAGACCTTCTGATGCACTCATTGGGGGCTCATCATCACTCCATTCAGTCCTTGAAATTGACAGCTTGTCTGCTCCAATTACCAACATAGCCATGTTCCATAACCTCTCAACTGAAACACAACATATTTTAATATCTTCTCATAGATCATCTACTAGGAAATTATACCTCAGCAAATGGAAGAGATTTTCCATATGGGTTTCTCAAAATAACATTGACCCTTACCTAGCCCTTATTTCCTCCATACTAGAGATTTTGACTATGCTTTTCAACAAGGGAGCGGCTGCAGCCACCATTCATGTGCAGCTCGCTGCAATCTCTAATTTTCATCTTGGTACTGAAGGCTTTAATGTAATGTCACACAAGCTATCCAAAGCTTTTCTCAAAGGGACCTTCCACCTGAGACCAACCGTCAAATCCCCTTATACACCTTGGAATCTAAATGTTATGCTTTCACGCATCATTCTTCCACCATTTGAGCCAGCTTCTTCATGCGATTTGAAATTTTTGTCTTGGAAGACTGTCTTTTTAGTAGTCATCACATCTGCCCAGAGTTTCAGAGCTACAGGCCTTGTCTATAAAACCCCCATATCTGATTTTTCATTCTGATAGAGTTTCACTACGAAGAAATCCTTCATTCTTACCTAAAGTTTGTACTGAAGCTAACCTTAACCAAGCCATAGAATTACTGTTTTTCCCCCCAAACACACCAATAACCTGGAGTACATGCTGCACAAACTTGATATTCACAGACAACTTCAATTTTACCTAGATAGAACCAAAGAATTTAGAAGATCTGAACAACTTTTTGTTTCCTTTTCAGACTCCAGAAATGGTAGACCTGTGGCAAAAACCAATCTGTCGAAATGGTTGTCTGATTGCATCACCTTCACTTACTCAGCTGCCAATATACCTCTGCAACACAAATTAAAGGCTCATTCAAGCAGAGATAGTTTCCACATCTTCAGCCTTTACTGCCAAGCTACCAATAGACAGTATTTTTGCAGCAGCCACTTGGTCAAAGCGTCATACTTTTATCACTCATTACAAAGTCGATAGGGCCTCCAGGGATAGGGCTTCCTTTGGTTCCACTGTCCTGAGAAACATACTCCCGTGAGTCACCTGAGAAAGATGGTGCTTGGGACGCTACCCATCTGTAAGAATGAGCAGCGAGATAGAACAACTTCACATAAAGAACTTATGTACTCAGCATAACATTCCATGCGAGTTGTTCATCTCACCTTTATTCTTACTTCCCACCCTCCAGCCCCCTCCAGGCTTTTTCAAGGACCAAGATTCATGTTTTATAATGGTTGCTTTGTCTTTTCTATGGTTTTCTTACCTAAAATAGGGATAGGATGCCATATGGTATTGTTAGAGGCAGCAAACAAGATCTGAGGTAACACAAGGTGCATCATGGGATAGGGACTTGACCTCAAGCTGTCTGAAGACCTCGAGCTTTGTAGTTGGCTGACTTGGAGCTGAGAATTGGCTCCAAACCCATCTGTAAGAATGAAGGCGAGATGAACAACTCACATGGAATGTTATGGTGAGTACATGACTTCTTTTTATTCTTCAAAGCTGAGTGGCGTAGTTGGCTAATGCAGTATGTCCTAGCTGGCAGGGTGATCATTTTGCTGATGTGTAGGACAGTGTCAGAAAGACAGAAGGTGATTAAAGCAGTTTTAAGCAGCTTTAAGTGGGTTTGTGCACTGCTCTGTGATGCCAAGCAGAGCTTAAACTCATGCTGTTTCCAAAAAAAGAAAAGAAAAAAGGGGTGATAGAAAAGTGGTGAAATGGGGGTAAGCAGTGGAAAAAACAATGTGAAAGGCAGGTAGGGATGTGCAGGATGGGTGTAGGAAAGGACCATAGCTCTCCATTTCTTCTACAGCAACAGCTGTGCAGGTTGTGGACAATTTGGAATTTGGAGCCTCACATCCCAGAGGGAAGGGTGTGGGTGACATAATTGATTAATTATGATTAATTGCTGTAATGATTGATTGTTGGCAGTGTAGGTGTGGGTGAAATGGAGAGCTTTGTATGGGGTGATTTTTTTTTTGTAGGACAAATGCCCATTTTTTTTTTCTTTTTTTTAAGGAGGGAGTGGAATGTTGCGGAAGGGATATAGGTACATGTGGGGAGGTAGGTTGGGCAGGAGAGGTAGCATTTGCAAACAGACACAGACAAGGCAGCAGACAGGGGTGATGTATGATACATGAGGGGAGTAAACACCTTGGATTAGGAGGGTGTTGTGGAATCGGAGAACCAAGTGCCCCCAGATGGCAGCAATGAGACTGAGCTTCCCACACATTGGCAGTCACTACTCCTCCTTTACGGCTTCAAAGGTGGCTGTGCTGGGGGCTGGGCGCTGGGGCCAGCCTGTCCCCTCCAGGTCAGCCAGTCTGCCCTCAATCCAGAGCAGTCCATTGTCCAAATTATGCTAGCCAATCCTGCACAGCATCCCTGGGAGCTGTCGCTGGATGACCACTCCCTCTCCACGCCCACTACCAAGGGGGAGGGGCCCATCCCCTGAGGCAGTTCCACCCATAGGTGGTGCTGAACCAGCAGAGTGGGCAACTCCAGGTTAGGTCCCAGATGTGCTGGAACCCGGTGCCACAGCCGGTTGAGGTAGGGTAGGTGGATCCACGGGAACTGTTCTACCCAGCTGAGCTATGGTGTTGAGGTTTTTCAAAGTGTATAGGTTAGTAATGAAGAAAACATGTGGCTTGTTGTAACAGCATGCAGAACAAATCACATAACCCCGTAACGTAACATGCCATAGCATATAGAACACAACAATAATTGGAATAACAGTCAGTATTGTAACAGCATCCCAGTAATAGTTATGGCATAAGGGCAACAACATAGGTAATTCAACAAGGTATATTAGTATGCAACCATTGTAATACATAACAATAATAAAACACAAGGCCCAACGTAACATTTTGTGAACAACATATGTGAAAAGGAAACCATACCCAGTGTTTAAGAATAATAAATTATGATGCAGATAAGGGGTGGGGGGGAATCCTGCCATTACTTCCAGTATAGGCTATATTGTTTGCAACAGAACTCTTCTGTACTCTACAGGTCTGCCCTTACTTTATGTATACAAGTGCCCTATAGGTTTCTGTAGCACCTACATACCTCTCAAGCTATCTGCATGAGCCAGTATAGGCCAAGCTGTAACACCTACAGGTAAACAATAACATGGACTGTTACAGTTCAGGGGAACATATGTGACTACCAAGGAGTACTGTGTACTGATGTAGTGTGACTGTGCTAGTCAGATAAATCAGGTGGCTGTTAAATCTGTGTCCCAGGGATTTGGCAACAGTGATCACAGAATGACACTTGAGAGACATGCATTATGCACAGTACAGAGAGTTTATGCTTATCATGGTGTCCTAAGCAGGCATGGGGGTTAGACTATCAGCAGACATTCACAGACACACCAGGCATACAGCTGTAACAAGATTAAATACTTTTATTTGTTTTAATAAGTTGTATTAGTGTTGTACATGTTGACTGTTCATTGACTGCAGTCCTATCACTTTGCTGAGCAATGCTATTAACACTCTGGTACTTCTGGACACACAAATTAGTAACCCATTTGAATAAATAATACAGCCATTTATTTACCTGTAATGCCTGTGGGGGGAACGCCTGTTAACAGTACATAACAGTTTCTATTAATATTTACTTGTACTTGTCCCTGGATTCAAACCCCGATCTGTGTGTGACAAAATGTATATCATACCTAATATTTATCACGCTGAGCTACTGAGCCATTGCTGAATATTGATTGAGTAATGTATTCCTAGAGCTCACCTGGTAACAATGTGTGGCCTGGTAATAGAGGGAGAGTGTCATACAAGACTCCAGTGACACTTGAACACACATTCATGAGATTCATGCATGACAGAGAAAGTACATGAACTGTGTATTAATATTTGGAATGCAGGTGTACACATTTAACCCACAGTGGATGAGAATATGTGTGAAGTGTACATACCATATTGGGGTGCTGGGTTGGCTACCTGACCCATATACAGTTGCAGATGGTATATTTGCAGTCTACAGCTATTACAGTATCATACTTGCCTGTAGCAGCATAACTAATTTCAGGAATGCATATAGCTGAAATGCAATGGTTAACACAAGACAATCCTGAGAGAAACACACTATAATACATTAGCTATTAGTATTCTGGGTTCAGATCTTAGTGCAGAAGAAATATCATAATGCAGTATATGTTGTAGTACAGCTCCACATCCACACTTTAGCAAAACAGTTCTTTATCAGTTAACCTTCGGTCACTTCATGGTATTATTCCTGTGTTTACTTCACAGCACTTGTAATACTCGATTTCTTGACCAACAGCCCAAAATACAACATTTGGCAAAACTCAGCTTTATTCAGGGTGACATGACACAGTGATTGGTATACATTTAACAGTTTTTATTGATGAACACTTTAAATAATGCAGGTGTTGAAAGACAGCTGTTATTCCACAATTTATGCAGTACTAACTTTATTCCCTTAACAATTCTAAATGCAGTTGTATTTTATTTACTTACAATTATGAATGCAGTTGATGTATTCCCTTAACATATGAATGCACTTGTACTTTCTTACCATAACATTATTATTAATACAGTATAAACTTTTATTTCTGTAAAATTATTAATGCAGTGGTAACTTTCTTTCCTTAACATTAGCAGGTTTCATGCTTCCATCTATATTGAACTGTACCTGGCATTATTCACTTATGTCAGTCCAGGTCTATGACCACATTCATTGCAGTACACTCGCAACAGAATATACCTACTGGCAGTTACTACTGTACTCTTTCTTATTTGTATTACTATATATTGCAAGATATATCTGTACTCACTACACTATCAGTGCAACCTGGCCAGGTGCCCTCCATGGGCCTCCAGGTTGCAAGCTCTCTTCTCTGCAGCTGTGAGGAGAGAATAAGACCATTATGCGTACCTGTCTATCACATATTCATACTAGCATTTTGCAAAACAATCTTACAATACTTACAGACTTGTAGGGCATTGTCTGTCTGAGCATCTTGGATTCAAGTGGCCAAGAGATCCCCCTTCCTATGCTTCAGGTTGTCATAGTGGTGATGCACCTGCTCACCTGTGTGGGGGATACCAGTTGCATGGGTGAGGTCATGTGCCAGCCTGTCCCAGGTCTCTGGTTTGTATTACGACCCCTGGTACTGGCCCTGCAGCAGCTGGATGCCATGGTCTTTCAGAAGGAGCACAACAATGACCCTGGACTCAAAAATGTCCCATCACTGCACCTGGAAGTGTGCACCCTCTCCAACTCCTGCCATAGCTCCTGTACAGATCAAACTCCAACAGGTTCTGGCTGTATTCTAACCAGTTGCACTTAAATAAGGCTGTTTTTCCACCCTTTGCCACCACTGGGACATTTTTAAAAATGTGGCGCTTCGCTTAGCACCGAGCAAACCCGCTGAGCTCAGCTGAGTAGTGCTTAAACTGGCAATGCTTAGCAGTGCCCAAACCAGCTAAGCAGAGCTGCACATTGCTAAGCATTGCTAAAACAGGTCCTGTTTCGCACTGCTTAACTTGGCTTAGCACTGCTTACCAGAGCTTAGCTAAGGGCAAACCACATTTCAAAAAGAAAAAAAATAAATAAATGAACAAAACAAAATAATACTATTATTAAATTATTTATTCATTACTACTACTTTATTATTCTTTGTATGTATTGCACTTTTATATTTCCTGACCTTCTGTATTTTAATTTTTTTAATTTTTTAGGTATTGTGGACTTGTGTATAACTGGATCTTTTCTCCTCGGGTCTCTACTAAAGATGGGCTGTTGGCCCAGCTGGACTAACCCGGTTAACAAATGTCAGTACCCTCTTTTTGATAGGTGCAGTGGGATCATTTATATCCACATGAGTTGCCACCAACTCATGCTGACGCTCCCTCAGTTTAACATCTCATCTGAAGTACGGTATACTCAGGAGTGCAGCAACCCCCTTATGCCGCTACAATATCAGCAATCAATATACCTGGTGTGGGAATAGACCCAACTGCCTTCATCAAAAAAGGTGAGTGTGCTACCTGTTGTGTCATTTAACACCTTATTTACACATTCACAGTGCTTAGAGGACTGAATCTACACTATATAAGCTAATTGTGTAGGTAAGGCACTTGTAATGTAGGAGGGGAGAATGTTTGGATTCACACACTTTCTGATATTGCTATTTGAATTGCAATATTTTTTCTACTTTCAGAACTGATTTTCTGTAAAGGTATGTCACTGTTTCTTACAAAGGGATTTGTTTTGACATTAGTGATGCATTATATTTCACAATACCATTATTTGCTGTCTACATTGCTTTTCCAGTGCTGTTATCATAGCTATGTATATCAGCTATTTGTTTTAATTAAACAAGTTTATTTCTGTGAGATTCTGAACACTTGTTCCAGAAATGTGTTATGTCAGTATTAGCAATATTATGGAGGGTTACATTTGTAGTCCAGTAAATGCATTACATCTGTTTTATGTATATATATATATATATATATATATATATATGTATATATATATATATATATATATATATATATATATATATATATATATATATATATATATATATATATATATATATATATATATATGTATGTATATATATATATATATATATATATATATATATACATACATCTGCCAGCAACACAAGTGGATATCTAAGTAACTTTATTCATTTTTAATTAAATAGAAATTTCTTTGTAATGCTGCTTTGTGGTACAGCATTACACAGTGTTGTTATCCTTTCTTTTATCCATGCTTTTAATTTACTTTGTTTTGTAGAAGGGGGAAAGTGGGATTACATTTTGGTATTACCTCTGTGTGTAATCCTATAGAGTTTTGTGCATGATGCCTAAATAAATTCATGCATATTTCTTTTGTTAACACTCACACTGTTTGTTTAATTTCCTTTTTTTTCAATTCTTATGTTTCATCTTATACAAGGCGATGCTGCCCAAGACATCTGGTCCCTGTAAACCTCCATACACAGATGCAGAGAATGAAGTCATCATAGATACACTATGACAACATGGATAATTTCTGTTAGACAAGGGCAGAGCTGATAAGTCTTCCTATGAACATATCTGGGAGCGGTTGGGCAAGGTTGTGATTACTAGGAAATAAGACATTGTGCCAAGTGATAAGATAAAGAATGCCAAGCATAGGGTAGCTGCAATTGCCTAGGAAAGGATGGCTACTCATGGTGGTCCAGCTACTGAACCACCACTGACTGAAAAAGAAGAGCTCCTGTCCACTGTCAGAGATCCAGAGAGCTCAGGAGGTTTACAAAGAGTTACCGATGTTGGTGCTGAGGTTGAGGACAACCAAAATATGTGTACGTGCTTATAAGAAATATTTTTTCTTATATATATATATATATATATATATATATATATATATATATATATATATATATAGTTTACTGTTGAAACCTTGAAACTGCATACAGCGACCGGTCACATGGTCAACCCGAAATCTTGAATCTAGAAGAGCAAAAATGCGGCCAGGTCGAAAGTAAATACATCAACACCCATTAGTTCGATGTATTTGACATACCAGGAGGTGATGTCAGTCACCCATGCTATGCAGCTTACCATACCATGACATTCCACAGTCAACTGTACGTGTATTTTACTATTTTGCAGAGGGGCAAGCCCCCCTGCATCTTCCATGTGGGGGGGCCTATGCCCCCCACACCCCCTGCAAACTATATATACACCAAGTGGTTCCTTTTACAGTGAAAGGAATTTGACAGTCTGTTCGTTCATTGAAATGGAGCTTTGGTGGATTCAACTCGGGTAAGTAAAATTCGTTTAAACGTACTTTCTTTTACACGAAGTAGAACCATATGTGTATATCTATATATATATCTATATATATATATATATATATATATATATATATATATATATATATATTTAAATATATATATGTATGTGTGTGGGGGGGAATTGGAGGGAGACAACGAAAGACACAGAGGGTAATGGACAAGTAAAGCTGAGAGGATTTTTGTATAAGAAATTTCTTATTAAGCAGATGCAATGTGGATTGCTTTCAGGTTATTTTGTGATACTTATCATCTAGCTTCCTTCTTCATTTCTTCTGTTTAGACACGTCTGATACTGATGTTATATGACCTCCTGCACATGATAGACACATTTTTTTTTATCACTGTACATAAAGTAGATTTATGTATACATTAAAAGTCCTTTTTTAATTTCATTTGCATCTAGTATTGCTTGAATCACATTTCCATAACACATCTGATCAGTTTGTATTCTATTTCTGTCTTTATTGTGCTAATTATTTGTTATCATAGGTGATCCTGACTCCAGCACTGTGGAAGATATGGAACTCCTACTGCCTGATGTCAGAGTATTGGTAGCCTTTGATGATGACGGCAGTGGTAATGAGGCACACTCTGGGGTGCAAAGGATCAGTCTGACACTAAGGTTTTGGCTCCCACATCCTCTGCCTATATTTTGAACACAGTCAGTATGCATATGGTTATGCATACTTATGACATGGAGCCCTCAGAGATAGGACAGATTGAGGCTGACACACTTGATTAGGGTACTGTGGTTACTCCAGTTGCAGAGCTGGCTGAGACTCTCTGTAGCTGTCATGAGGGTGGGGTACCATACAGGAGCATTGGTAGAGGTGTACAGAGGAGATCTGCTGGCTATCCTTCTACTGATGAAAGGTGTGTCAGTAGGTGTCACATGACATATGTGTAGGGCTGTCATAGAGAAGCAGGTGCATTTCATAAAGACCTCAGAAGAGATATTGTGACTCGTGAATGTTGTGCATTCTGATGTGTGAGACTGCCTGAACCATGTGGGTGACTCCTTGGACAGGATGAATGACACATCGGATTGTGCAGTGTTTGTAATAGAATTTCTGCTAGAGGAGGATCAGCATCCACATGGCTGAAGAACCACTAAATCTTCAAGTGTTAGCCGATGTGGCCATGCAAGATCCCATTTTTGCAGAGGTAATACTTCCACTGCTCTGTAAGTACTTGAGGTGTCCACATCCAGTCATAGTAGACCACATGATTGTGGTCCTGGAATTTGCCGTGATGACATCTTGGCTAGCTGGTATCTTTCACATTCAGGTAGCAACTTAAATTCTAACCAGGCACATGGAACTAGCAGTGTAACTCTTGGCTGAGACAGCTCTCATGGACAGGGGCAACAATGCTGAACTGACTACTCTGCTATGCAAGGCTCACACCTGCCCAAGATGCCAGCATGTAGTGCTAGCACAGGTGCCTAGATTGTGTTCATGCAGACAGATTTAAGATTATCTTCCCCATAACATATCATGAGCGCATGTGCTCACACACACACACACACACACACACACACACACACACACACACACACACACACACACACACACACACACACACACACACACAGACACACTCAGTTCATTGGTGTCAGAGTTGCCCTGCTGTAAACCCACCACCACCACCACCACCCTATTCAAGTGATGATGATGACTATGCCCTGCCCTTTGCTCATTTCTTTGTGACTTTGGGTTGCCTATGTCAGATGCACAGAGAGGATAGCTAATGTTTGCTTAGTCAGATACCTGCTTTCATTACATGTATTGCAAAAATTATTTCATTGGTATTTCTTTTTCCTTCTCTGTTGTAAATTATTTATTATTTACTTGTTAACTATCATTGTATTGGTTGTATTATTCTTACTAGTTATACATTTTTGCATGCTGTTAAACTTGTGCGAATGATGGCTAACTCTGTCCTGCTCACTGTTAAGTTATTAACTACATTGGTCAAATGTCATGTGTGATGCACAGTATTTGGCAAAATTATTGATGGTATGTTGCATAAAACGTTTTTTATTGTTTTTAGTATTTGTTGTATTTAACTGTTGATCACAAATACTCAGTTGCATTCCTTGAAGCTCACATATTGCATGATAAAACATATGACTTACTGTAGTGTTAAGACACATTTCAACTTATTGACAAATATGTATTTGCATATGTAAGCAATCACTGAATTTTTTTACATGTTCAACACTTACTTGGATAATATTGCAGCTACAAGATGTGTCCTTGGGGTTGACTCTGTGTGCTGCTGACAGAATACAACTGTTACATGGTTAAGTAAAGACTGAGGACTTTGTCAGGCACTGGTTTTAATATTTGTATGTGCTTATGATCTTGATTTTTCATTTAGGTAGTAATTGTATGTACTGTCCTTTCCCTCTTAGCCAGAGTCATGGCATATTGTGCACGCCTACGTCTGCGCCATTTGTAGCAGGTGGTTCTCCCTCAAACTCCTCATCTGTATCTGCTGGAGCTGCTGGTACTGCCTCTGGTCCTGGGGCTTGTTGTCCTTGTTGAAGGTGTATCCTGATAATTATATCATGTAATATGGCACAGACAGTATTTTGGTAGAGATGGCACCTCCTGAGCTGTCTAGACAACAGAACCTTTAAGCCAAATACACATTCTAGTACATTCCTAGTTTGAGCATGGGTATCACTGTATCCTTGCTCAGTGGGTTGTTTGGGATTCACATGGGTGTCATGAGCCAAGGTTCAAGTGCATAACCTGCATCTCCCATTTGATGCCCTTGTGGAGAGTTGCCACTGTCACAGGTGTGCCATATGTGTGAGTTGTGGAAACTGCCAGGGTCACCTCCACATGTATTATAGATGATCTCTTGGGCATTACAAACAACCTCATAGTTAACAGGGTGGTATCCTTTTCTATTGATGTGCCTGCTTCCCTTTTCACCATGTGGGGCTTTTATTTCTATGTGTGTGCAGTCTATGGCTCCCAAAACCTCAGAGAAGTGTGATATGGGATAAAACTGTTGCATGGTTATTGCTGTCTCCTCTGGGGTGCATGGGAACTAGATACGATCCCCTGCATATTGTACCATTGCATTTAGAAAGTGATGTAAGATTCTAGAAGCTGAGGCCTATGACACTACTAATATATCCCATGTGTGTCTCTGAAGAGTTCCTGTAGCTAGTACTTGTAATGCTACACATACCTTTGTTTCCACTGGGATGAGTTCTGCACGATTTTCCTGGTGTGGCAGGTGAGGCTGGCAGAGGTTGGCTATTTCCTGTATTGTTTCCTTGTATACCATTCATTATCTACAATTTCCATATCATGCAGTCAATTATATGTAAAATGGAGTCTGAACACCCTTCTCCTTCTCAGCCAAGGTCTGGCAGCAGCAGCACCTTGAATTAAAGCCTGCTGCACATGCAGATTAATGATGGCAGCAGCAACTTCTAACATGTTTTTCTAAGTATCAGCATATTGTGCAGTTTACCCTTATTTTGAGGCGGTGCATGAAGTGCTGAGCTGTTTAATGAATGCTAAACAGCATGCTACATGCAGGAGTTCATTAATCCAGGTCATAGTGTTTAGATATGCTAGTTTGAAATGAAGAGTAAATAGACTGGCAATTTAGCATAACTGGAAAGGATATGACATGGTTGATTTCAGGAGGAGTGGAGCTCTGGATTTGTATAGCAAATTACTAATGTCTGTTCAGTATCTTCTTTATTTATATATATTTTATGACCTGCTGTCTGACAGCTATCAGCCCCTTGTAACCAAATGGCTTATTTATTTATCCTTTGCAGGGTGAGAGCTGATATGCTCATTCTTTTCTCCATAAGGTGAGAGTTTGTTATGGGATGCCATTGTCCAGGCAGCCATCAGGATGCTTTCTAAAATCATCATGATAATCAACAAGTTTGATGGTAGTACTAGTCTCCATAGATGTATAATATTCTACATGCTCAACTCTGGCTACATTACAAGCTGTTCACAAAGTACTTTCTCCATCACAGCCTGACTGCTGCTGCCATGACAGCTGGGTACTAGTAATATACCTAGATTTCGCTAGGTATCAGTGAAAGAGTGGTCCAGGTTCCTCCTGTTCATGGTGGGTGAACCAATGTCTACTATTCATTTCCATTTTCCCTCCCAACTCCTGCAGAACCCAAGTTACTAATCAAACTTATGTTGACTGGGTCATTTGTGCCTTATGTGCCATGGAACTTGGTAGCTCTGCACAACAATTATGGGTTGATGAGAACCCTTACATGCTGCGCCATATGATAGGTAACTGTAGATTGTTGAACAGAGTTTATGTATTGGATTATGGATGAATAGAAATGTATTTGGCTTGAAAGTTAAGAATTTTAAATTACTTTTAAGTATATTTTTAGGCATAATAGCTTTCTTAACTTTGGTATATATTTAAGAGGTACACTTGTGTTTGATATCTCTACTAATTAAAAAAGGTACTCACCCTGAAAAAGTAAAAGGATACCGAGCAGTAATTTTAAGTCTCTTTCAGAGTCTTACTTCTGAGGACTATGAATATGGAAGTTTCCTACAGGTGTATAACAGAATTCTGTTTTTCATCATGAAGTGTTGGAGCTATTTGATAACACTGGATGAGAGCTTATAGAATTCATTAAAACAAGACAATTAGAGGAAATTAAGTTCCTTAAATAAGGAAATCAAGGAACTTAATGATAGTTTTATGTGTCATCTTTTTTTACAAATGTTTCCAATTACAATAACATATTTGAGAAGACAGATGCTAACAGATAGAGGATAAAAATACTAAGGGACAAAGAAAAATATGATTTTCAGAAAGTTTACACAAAACCTATAGTTTGTAGAACTGGGAAAATGGAATTAGAGTCAATTACTGACATTAGAGGGGAAAAGAAAATAGCAGTGAACCTCTGGATATTAATGATGATTTTTTTAGAGACATGTCAAGTGAGGAGGTCTGAGATATTAGCCCAAAAACAGACCATTCAACCCCAACCTAAGATGGAGGGCAGTAGACAACACGAGGGCAACAACACAAAACGTTGGATCAGGAGTCACCGCAGAGGAAATGAATGGTAGCATATGAACCTCTGGATGTTAAACAAGGTGACTTTAAAATACTGAATTTGAGTACTGTTAACTTGCCAGAAGGTAGCTATGAGTTGTTCAAGAAAGGGTTCAACTTTGTCCCAGCTACAAAGCTGGATATAGTCACCACTTTAGTTCGACTTAAACTTTGCACTAGAAAATTGTATTTGAAATTATTCTTTTCAGGTAAAATATCCACTTCATAACCTTTAGGTGATGAGGTTGACAAGTAGAAAAACATTTTTGAAAGGGTATGTGAAGATCAGTTCAGAAAAATTTCCCGAGGCAGATGGTATGTGAATGACCTTATTAAACAAGAGAGATAGAAAAAGGTTGAATGACCTAATCAGAAACAACTGTGTGGATCATAAAATCTGACAAAGGTGGTGGGGTAGTTTTAATGGATTGTGTAGTTTATTTTGTGATATTGCTGTCTATATTAGGTGATGAAAATACTAATACAAGAGTTTCTAAAAATGAGATCAATATTGCTCATCAAAAGATTGTTTACTTCAAGATTTAGTTTTTCAAGGAGCTATGGATGCAGAAATGTTGGATTATTTGGTAGTTAAGAAGCCTGTAATTCCATCAATATTTGGGATTCCAAAAAATCCACAAAAATAGGATAGATTCTCCTTTGAGGCCAATTGTGGCACCAGAGGATCAAAGACTGAGTCTTTAGCAAAATATATAGATGGTGAATGTAAAGGTATATTGGACTCTAAGGTACATATATTGGGTGACTCATGGCATTTATTAACTTGTTTAAAATACAATGCCATATTTGGACAACTCACTGTTTATTATTTTAGATGTTGTCAGCTTATGCACAGGAATTCCTAACAATGAAAAACTTGACAGTTTTTATTAATGCTTGGTAAACAAATTGAATTTTATCCTAAGTTATTTGTTTTGTACACACTTATAGGAATAGTGTTGTATAAAAATAATAATAGTTATCTTTATTATAAGGGAGAATATTCTCAGCAAAGAGTATGTGTAGCTATGAGCATAGCTTGCACCCATTGTATGCAAACTTAGTTCTAGCAGAATTGGAAGAATGGCATGTATTCACAAATCAATATTTTGAATTTAGCCATGTATTTTATTAATTTTTGGACAATATGTTAATAATGTGGCAAAGAAGTTTAATTTTTAAGGCTTATAACTTATCACAAGTGAACCACAAGTTTTTTTTTAATTTACAAGAAGAGTACATTAATTATTTAGATATAACTGTAGGAAAAGATTCACTAGCTAGGAGCTTTACATCTAATATTTATCACAAGGAAACTTTTTCAATTCTTATTTGCCCTATGATAGTTGTAACCCCATCACCAGAAGCGTAGTATTGTTAAGAGGCAAATGACAAGGTTATCTAGATGTATTAGTGAAGATTAATGTTTTTTAAGGTTTTAGAAAATTTGATATTAATGTTTTCCAACAGAGGATATCCACACTCCCTGTTGACAGAAATAAAAAATGAAACTATAATGGGTAGAGATTTTCAAATTTGCTCCTTGTTAGGTCCGTTAATGTCTGGAAATAGATTTAAAGAAAGTTTTTGGATGGCAAAAAAAGAGATGTCTTTCTTTAATACTTCCTTTCAGTAGTGACGTTCACAAATACACTACCATTGTCATGGAAAGTTGTAATACAATTTTTTCCCCAAAGTAAAAGTGAAAGTAGGGGCGTTCCCTATTATAGTGTTTGCAAAAAGTAAAAGTAGTAAGAATATTATGGAAAGAAAAAAGTTTGAATTTAAACATCACCACAAATGGAGAATGAAGAGGTGTGGGAGATGTAAGTATTGTACGTAAATTAATGATGGCCCCTATGTAATGGTTGATGGACATGATAGGAACAAAGCCTGCCCTGGGGTATGTAGTTGTGAGAACACAGGGGTGGTGTATTTAACAAGTTGCACAGCCTGTTCTGCATTCTATGCTGGAAAGATGAATCACAGGCTGTGGGACAGAATGTATGAACACCTTTATGACTTGAAAAATAATAAGGCAAACAATACCTGTAAAGACACATCAACTAAGTGCAGTAATTTTAGAAAGTTTACATTTTTTGTTATGGTCAGAGTGCGAAATGATTGTTGAGGGGGTGACTATGATACTTTATTGGAATTTAAGGAATTAATTTGGCATTTAAGGTTGAATGCCTGTAAGCCACCTGGTTTTAATGAATTTGTTACTATTTGCAGCATTTTATATCTTTGAGGTAACAAATCTTAATGTGTTGATAAATCACAGAAGGTAATGATTTTAACATGGAGTTTTATAATTATCAGTTTATGAACTATTTTGAAGTATGGGAACTTTTTTTTTTAATAATGCTTTCAGCTGGTTGGCAAACTTGATATGTTACCATTGCCTTTACATAATTGGTTGATTATTCATTTATTTTCTATATTTTCATTGTTTTTTATATATAAAGTGTTTTGAATGGTTAGGGTACATAAAATGTTTATAACTTTTTGTATTTGTCAAAGGGTTAATGGTTTGAATGACAGTGAAGTGTTTAAAACAACTTTGGATGTGTTTGATTTATATCAGGGTAGCCGAGTTTAAAAGCATGCTATTGGAATACTTTACAAATCTGAAGAAGTCTAAATTTAAAGAACAAAAGCACTTAGTCATATTTGCAGGTTGCAGTGATTTCTAATTTTATTAAATGTTAAAGACCTTTTGAGCCGACTTTTGTGGTTGTTCTTTCATGGAGTTGGATCAGTTCGCTGATTTGTTTTGTTCAAGTTTTTGAGTACAGGTTATTGCACGCTCTCTTTTTACTTGTGATCTGTAAGTAACACAGGCCCAGTCAGTATGCGCTAAATTGTCGATTATGTTACAAAATAGGAAACAAAACATAACATTTATTCCTATCTGCCATTGGAATTCCTTATTATATTACACTTATAAACAACTTTCCTGAGTAGAAATGTGCAGTTACAGGACTTTACTTTTAGAATATGAATGGCCCATATTGCAAAAAAAGATGAATAATTTCCTTATTTCAAGTGCTCTCTAATGTTCAGTGTACCTACAGGCAGCTTTTCCTTTATTGCTTTTCATTTGTTTGTGGTTTCTTACTTCATCATTGCATTTGATTCTCATGTTTTTCTATTTTGCTTCGTATGTATTCCAAATGCATCTGTTGACATCTTTATTTACCAAGACATTATTGGAATGTCAAGTACGTACCTTTTGCATTATGCTTTTCTAGTGAGTTTGAGTTATGCTACTTCTTGGCAACATTTCTTCCAAGGTCCGCCTCTGTAAACGGGCTCTGCTCCAACAGGACTAATCCCATTAACTAACTAATTAATTAACTAACAGAGATGATGGATATCTTGTCTGAAGGACCTGTTTGTGGCTACAGCTCCAGGAATCTTTATGTTCATAGTGGAAAAACTAAAATAAACGTGATGTATTGTATTATTTTTACAATGTGAGAATAATGTCATACAAGGTGAACGTGCAAACACAGCTCTGTTGTGGCTGAATTTCTACAGTTGAACCCTAGGCTGACAAATGTAGTTGGGTTTTCCAGAGATTGGAAGGAGAGGACTGAAGTGCACGAATGACTATAGCTGTCCATCTCTCTCTGAGGTGACAGAGCAGTTGCTTGTGAATAAGGATTACTAGTGAAGGCACTGAAGCACCATCATATGTACTATTGACATGAGTGAAGGGATTATTATATGTATTTTTCTAGTAGAGTAAAAAATATACGAGTGCTCTTCCTAAAACAACTCCCAGGTCAGTATGGTGAGTCTGTACCCTACTTGATGTTGACTACAGACAGTGTGCACTTTGTCTTATGGCCAAATATCTAAGAGAAAGTCACAAATGTGGATGGATCCCACTGCCACAGCTGAACAACCAATTAAAGAACAGAACAGTATGCAAGATACATTCATTCAAGGATGTGTCAGTGTACCTTCTAAAATGTTATACTGTAGAGTTCATGCTGTATTCCTTCTTCAGAATGACATTTGTTGTTGTAGTAAATCTGTACTAAAGCATTTTCCTGTTATATTGCATCTATGTATTGAAATTATGTAAAAATATCAACAGTGACAGTATCAATACTTCATGTAGAGCATTTTTGGTAGTGAAGGTTATGTAATGTGCTAGATCTTTAACTAGTTAAATAAATGTATCATAGTGGGGGCAGGATTACCCCACTAGGTGGCACTACTCTGCTCTGTCAGACGTGCAATTGCAGCTCATGTATAGACAGCAGGTGCAAGCATTGTGTATTCATACATCTTCAATTTGTTTACAAAATCACAGCCAGCCTTTCCAATACAAACATGCCTTCTATATTTGGGTGGTAATCACAACATGCAAACAGCAAAACTAATAAACTTAGAAAAATAAACATACTTCCTGGGGGTCAAGTCAGTTAAATTAGAATGCATAAATTATGTACAGGACTTTATGCATGTAAAACACATGGAATTCAATCTACTAAAATTTGAATTTGGTACAGATGTCCTAGACATGTAAAGCATGAAAAAGGCTGATAACTTGGAAATGGAGGCCTTGTACTTCAGCTCCACTTGATATCAGGCAAAACTATACATGAAAATATTTCTAGAACATTAATGCTAGAATTGAGGATAAAAGGTAAACTGGAGATGGACCTTTGGTGCAGAATGGGTCGGGGACGTAGTAACAGGGATGATTTTAAACTTCCTCACAGTAGCAGGAGTACTATTTTAAGCTGTCAAGGAACACAGAACACATTCTGATATTCTTCACATGGTGTTTATTTTCTTGCATTCTGATATTTTCTTCTCTCAATTCCATGTTGAGTAGTACTTAGACGTGACAGTTATTATAGATCAGCGATAACTGGCTGTTGGGCAGTAATTTCGATATTAATAAACATGGACTATTCAATACCTTTGTCAGCTTGGCTAGTCCTTTCTGAGATCTTGGGTCTGATTACATCTATCAACCCCTGTATTCTGTTCCCGCACTGCGTCTTTGTATTACATTTGTACCTTGCAGACCAGTCTGCACTGGAGTAGACGTAGCCTCAGTAATTCACAAGTGAAACGGGAGTGTTGTGGTAAGGAAAAGACTGCAATTATTTTTTTCCTGCGTTTTTGCAGGGGGAAATCCCCCATGCGCCCACCCACAAATTAAATATACCAAAAATGCCAACTCTAAGATCGCACTACCTTGAGGAAAAGGGCGTTTTTATAGTGCTGCAACTGACTACACATCAGTAACTTATTTTCCCTTATATGAGATTCAGCCTTTTACAATTCCGGTCTTATGCAGTTTTGGCAAGGTCTTCTCGGTAATGTGGGATTCGTCCATATGGGCTTTCATTCATTTGAAGTAGACCCATATATATATACACACACACACACACACACACACACACACACACACACACACACACAGATTGTCTGATAAAGACAGAATAAAACCTCACTAAGGATGAATTCCCAAAGAATTTATGCTTGGTTTATAGTGCTACATCTAGTTTACAGTAGTAAAACAGGACCAGCACTTTAGCGTAAAACAATATTTAATCTCTGCTTTCGACTCTGAGGAAGTCTGAATTGACGAAAGCGGAGATTAAATATTGTTTTACGCTAAAGTGCTGGTCCTATTTTATTCTGGTCAGTTTGTTCTGATCGTTCAGCCGTGTAGTATTTTTATTTTCATTCAGTTTTTCATTGGTGTCATTTCATTAGTTTACAATAGTCCTATATACACTGGTGATTCTAAGAGAAAGAATGCACACTTCTTCACATAACGTATGTAAATGAGGAAGCATGCAAGTCTTCACAGGTGGTCCAAAGTGCACACCTGTTTCCAGCACAATTGTCGCAGATGCTGTCTCTAAGCACACTGTTCCTTAATAACAGTTTATGTAGCTCTCATTGTATTAGTATTGTTTCACTTGTTAGCTCATTACAACTCATGAAAAATTCAGCTAATTTGCTAAAATGTATAATGTGACTTTTGGAGGTTAAATGTATATTATGTGAACATTCTTCTCTTGTCACGCTGTCAAATGGAAGAAGTACTTATTAGTAAAAAGACAGTGCCTGGAATTCATAAAGATTACAACTTAGTGTACACTTTCTGTATACAAGAACATTCCTACCACATTGCTTGTGCTGTCTATTCACTCTGAAAGCTTACATTAAGTGTGTTTTATCTCAGTATGTTACTATCTGTATTGACTGCTTGCCACCCCATATGCTGCCATTTCCAAAATATCTCATATGGGGTGCTACTATAGGCCGTAGTGTTCACCATAGGGAGAGTCTGTAGGATGACAACCATAAATTACATTGTGTCTGCTCCCAATCTGTTAACCCCAGTCTTGACTCTGTGTGCTGGGCCACTCTATTGCAGGTCCCTTAAAGAGTTACCCAGATATGGTCGCTGTATCCTTCACAACTGAAAGTTGGACTCATGTTCCTACAGTAACATGCTACCTACTATAGTCTACCAGCTGTCTGCCTTGCTGTCTGCAGACCTATATCTCTCATATACTTGGCATTTTGGCATGAGCGCCCTTTCCTTACATGGTATACTTCATTGTGTGACCCTTCATTTCTACTATAGCAATTGGCTATGTCTCCGGTAGATGGGTGTGCAAAGGCTGCATATTGGTTCTCCATTGCTTGCAGTATTGTTCTGTGGAAATTTGAGTAATAGGGGTTTGAATAATAGTGGTTTATGCCATATCTGCTGAAAGTGATTCATTTGCATCACATGACTTGGAAATACATTACTGAGTAATGGTTTAAATTGAATTAATGTCTGGAGGTAGTGCTAAGGTTTAAAGTGAATGTTTGTGAGGTGGTGTTAAGATTTAAAGTAAGTGTTTGAGGGGTAATGTTAGGTTTAAAGTGAATGTTTGGGGGTACTGTTAGGTTTACAGTGAATGTTTGGGTAGTTGTGTTAAGGTTTAAAGTGAATATTTGTGAGTACTGTTAGGTTTAAAGTGAATGTTTGGGGAGTAATGTTAGGTTTAAAGTGAATGTTTTGGGGTAATGTTAGGTTTAAAGTGAATGTTTGGGTAGTTGTGTTAATGTTCAAAGTGAATGTTTGGGGGTAGTGTTAGGGTTAAAGTGAATGTTTGGGGGTAGTGTTAGGTTTAACGTGAGTGTTTGGGTAGTTGTGTTAAAGTTTAAAGTGAATGTTTGGGGTAGTGTTAGGTTTAAAGTGAATGTTTGGGGGCGAGTGTTAGGTTTAAAGTGAATGTTTGGGTAGTTGTGTTAAGGTTTAAAGTGAATGTTTGGGGGTAATGTTAGGTTTTAAGTAGTATTTACTCTGCTTTTCTAATTCTTTGCTTTGCTCCTCATAAATCATGACAGTTGTGGAGTGGGGCAATGGTATGAGTTTGGGGCAGCAGGTCCACATTAGCAGAGAGAGTCTGCTTCACTAGTCCACTGAACATGTTTCAGTCTGGAGGCTACCAAATCCTAATTAACATGTTATAGCTGTTTCTGTCTTTATCATCGCTAAATAACATTTGTTTCAAACTACCTTAAATGCATCTAACCCTTCACATACTACTGCTCCCTGAGAGAATACATTCCATTTACTCAACAAACTCTCATTAAAAATATTTTCTCAGGTCTGGATTAAAATTGGCACCTCAGACTGCAATATCTGACTTTTTGCCTCACCTTAGTCTTTCCTTTTAAGTTCTCTTCCCTTATAATTACTTTCTAGAATTTACTTTCACAGACTGTATATCCATTCTCTTTCCTCCGGTGATTATGTCCCTAGATATTGCAGTCTGTCTTCATACAGGTTGATTTCCAGTTGAATAGTCATACTATTAGCCTGTTTTTTTCTAGACTTCCCTATATTTGTTTAATTTCTTTGTCTTGAAACAGCCTTCAGAATTACACATAAGACTGCAGATGTGGTCTGATAATGAAAGCATATAGTGGCCTTATCAATCATTTATTCAGAGCGTCCTTGTGCCTGGCTGGGACACCTGTGACTGCAAGACTTGGATTTTTGCTTCTAAAACCATCTGGACCTACAAAGCTGATATAAGTATATTTTTTACACTTGACCAAAATGTTTCAGTGATATTTAATGGTTCTGTGTGGCATTTATTTATGTGGTTGAATTTATCACATTTTTTAGCCTGCACTTGTTAAAGAAACTCTGTTTGTTACTGTACTGGTCTTAGGTTGTTTTAACAGTATTCTGCAAAAGCTGTTCTGAGTCTACCAACATATTTCTTAGTTTTGCAAAGTTTTGTATGTTGTAAGCATTTATCAGGGTTAATGAACTTATTTCCAAGGGTTCCTGATATCGCAGGAATTCTTATTTCTGTTCTAAAGCATGTGTTAATAATGCTCTTGAGCTCAAAACCAGTTTGTTTTACACTGGAAGTGTTCTTTTGCAGTCTGGTGGGAACAGAGAGCTAATACAACCCATCCAAGTTGGGAACTACTGGTTGATAGCTTATTGTTTTTTTTTATCTGATTGGCCTGATGGTTTAACTTTAGAACAATCTTTCATCCTGCTAGTATAAAAGCCTCATGCAAATGCAGTTCCACATGCTTGCATATAAGCAAACCTCTCTGGTTTAAAATCTTGTGTAGGAAACATTCTACATAGTCTCCCACTGTTCACAGCTGCTCAAAGAGCTGCTGGTTTGTACAGATGGTGGAACCACTGCAAGTCAACTAATAGTATACTACTAAACACTCTCACTTTGACCTTTAGGTATCTCTCCCTTACTCCTTCCCATCTAGAAATTGTGTTTCATTGCCTTACATAGCATAGTCTAGATTCAGACCTGCTGAGTGTGGCAGAAGTGTGTAGCTCAGGACACATCTAAGTTGGGAATTGCTGGAGAAAGGCTCAGTTTGGGGCTTTCCCGTTGGTAATAGTGTAAAAGCTGTTTAAATTTGCTTGCATGTAAGCCTTGTGTTTGCACAGGTTTGTGTAGAGTTTACCAGAGCTTTTCAATGTTTGGAAACTTTAGCCAGAGGTTTGGAGTGCATCTGCACTGAAATCCAAGGCATCCACTGAAAAAACTGAACAATAAGTATATTTTAAGCCAGCACTGCACTTTGTTAACTGCATTTAATTGAATTACTGCTTCATGTTTGCTGTTTGTGATTAAGTGCAGCTATTCTACTTCCTTCCCAAATACCACATTCAGAAATATCCTACCACAATGGATGGGCAGTTTCCCATCATTTCTCCTGCCAACTTGATTGATATGAGCATCTTGAGGCAATTTAGCAATTACATCATGTATATTGACAACCATTTAGTCTTAAAACAAAGTAACACCCAACATGAGAGATACAAATACACTGTGGAATTGGAGTAATTTCTCTCACAAAAACAAACTAGACATCAAACAGGTTGTCAGAACACACATTTCACCTCTCATGCAAACCTCACCTCTCACACAAAATAAGGTCATAACACATAAACCTACATATGTGGAGGTACTAAAACCCTACCAAGAAAACAGAGACCCCTTGCCAACACACACCACCCACACTCACCACTAAGCAAAAAGAAACCACTACACATATCAGCACACACACCTGTGTCTCAACAAATAAGTCACTAAGGCAAAGCACATCAAATGTCTTGGTCATAGGTGACTCTATAGTGAGACACACAGATGTCCCACTCACCAGACTGGACAAGGAGAAGGTCATGGTCAGCTGCCTATCAGGTACCAGGATTCGACAAATCACGCATGCACTCAAGTCAGTCAACAAGCATCGTTATGACTGAGTTATAGTCCATGTTGGAGTGAATGACTTGAGGTGTACCTCTCTGGACTACATGAAAAGAGACATGACGAAATTCTCTGATTGTGTCCCAGACAGGTATGTCTCTAGCCCTAAGCAGTGTCCTACCCTCACCCAGGATGATGCCACAACATAAACAAAAAATGATTGACTTTTGCAATTGGCTCAGCTTCTGGTGTCAGTCCAGGGGGATCCAATATCTGTCAGCCTGAGAGCACAGATAGACATACCTTGCTGCTTTGCTAGAGATGGTCTGCACTCGTCCCCCATAGCCTTTGGGATACTGACAAGGGCCCTTGCCTTCCCTATAGTGCCCTTTTTAGGCAATGTCAAAACAACAAATTTTTCAACATAAAATCTAATTGAGTAAAGATGTGCAGCAGGTAAGGGTGATAAAAGATAATGAGGGAAATGTACTCACAAGCAAGGAGAGTGTGTTGAGCAGATGGAAAGAGTACTTTGAGGGGCTGATGAATGAAGAGAATGAGAGGGAGAGAAGGTTGGATGATGTATGGATAGTGAATCGTGAAGTGCAGTGAATTAGCAAGGAGGAAGGAAGGATAGCTATGAAGAGGATGAAGAACGGAAAGGCTGTTGGTCCAGATGACTTACCTGTGGCTATCAACTTGTGTGTTCCCACGTCCTGCACCACTGGGTTGGAACTCAGTGGGGAGTGTTGTCAGTATTGTAATTTGTAGGGAATTCTGATTGCCAAAGAGAATAATAATGCATTTTTTGCATTTAGTTTTAGACCATGGCTTTGGCATCAATCATTTGTTTGTGTTAGCCCTTCTTGTAATATGTTGATATAGTTGGGGGACTCAATGATTGCTCCCAGTTTGCAATCATCAGCAAACTTGGTGAGCCAAAGGCTGCCTACTTTGGCCTGGACTTCTGAGAAATAGATGCCAAACAATAAGGGGCCCAGCACAGACCCCTGTGCTACTCCACTGGTTATGGGTCTACTGGTGGAGGTGGAGTCACCAATTTTGACAGTGTGTGTGTTCTGTCAGTGAGCCAATTGGTTACCCATCTAGTAACGTAAGGGTTAATCCCTCTCTGGGAGAGTTTCTCAGTGATGCCAGAGTGGGGAATTTTGTTAAAAGCCTTAGCAACGTCGAAAGAGAAAGTGTGCACTATCTTATTTTCATGTCTATGTTCAGCCATTGAATGAAACTTGCATTAAATGGCTGAATATTGAACCCTATGCATCAACTGTTCAGTCCTCAAATGTTCATTTCAACGAACATGTGAGAGAAAGGAACTATTTCGCCAACAATTCCCCAAGTGCCCTTTTCCCCACTGTAGTGTGGTCTTGAAGTTGATAATATATAATTGGGGGGTGTGGGGTGCAAAGTCCCCCACCTAGGTGGGCCTGAAATACTGCGGTGTGTGAGACAGGGAAGTGTTGGCCAACTAGTTCCTTTCCCCTGCCTCACACGTTTGCTGAAATGAACCTTCGAGGAATGAACATTCGATGCATAGGGTTCGATGTTCAGCTGTTTGATGCAAGTTTCATTCGATGGCTGAACATAGACCCTTTACCTTCATCCATGTCTTTGGTGAAATTCTCAAAGAAGTCCACCAGGTTTAATAAGCATGATCTACCCTTAATGAAGACAAACTGGGTTGGTTCCAGAGCTTGGAGGTCACCTATGTCCTTGTTGATATGGTCCATGACAATTCTTCCCATGGCCTTGCAGATGAGGCTGGTTAGACTTATGGGTCTGTAGTTCCCAGGGTCAGCTGATGCCCCCCCCCTTTTGTGCAGGGGGATTACTGTTGCTGTTCTCCACTCTGCAGGCACATAGCCTGTTGTCAAACTATGATTAAATAGAACACCAAGTGGGTCTGCTAGGTCTTGTTTTAGATTTATTAGTAAACAATCTGGTCCCTTTGAGGCTGTATTTTTGGCCTTGGTGAGTGCAGAGATGACCTGTTCTCTAGGGATAGTAGACAGAGGGCTGGTGTCAGGTATGCTTTGAGATATGGTAGGTGGAGTTGGGGGGGGGGTGAAGTCTGTCAGCTAGGAGGTTGGCCATATCTTCCGGTATAGTATGAGTGACCACATCTACAATCAGTTTGGCATATAGCTGGGCATTCCCATTTAGACTTCCGATGTTGTTAAAGAATGCCATATGATTACCCTTGGCTAGGGATGCAATTTTAGTTTCATAATTTGCTAAAGAAGACTTTACAAGATTTCTGATTTTCTTGTTTAGGTTTAGGTGGGAGCTCTTCCTCTGCAGAGTGATCCCTCTTGCTTTTGGACAACAGTTTCTTCCTCTTGTTATATAATCTGTTTATACTTGAAGTCCACTACAGTCACTTGTTTTTATGGGAAGATCTGGTTTTGATCCGGTCAGGTACAGCAGAGTTTATGCAGTTGCTTAAGTGTTTGTACATGGTATTTGTGTACACTTCTTCATAGTGATCATTGATGTCTGATTGAGGGTGGTATGAAGCTTTTTATACCATACAGTAGTCTGTAGTTAGCTTTGGTAAAGTTTTTTTATAATGTTTGTTCCTGTGAGAATGTCAGTTCCAGTAGTTACTTCAAACAAGACTGATTTGTGGTTTGACCTAACCAAGGAGGGCATCACACATGGGGAAGTACAGTGACGCCCCCCATGTTGGTGAGTACTATGTCCAGAACATTAGAGCCCCTGGTGGAGGTGCAGACTATCTGTTCCAGAGAATTTGTGTTAACAAAGGCCAGGAACTTCTGAGTGTGTTTTTCCTTGTGTATGTCTCCCAGTCTATGGAAGGAGAGTTGAAATCTCCCATGACTAGGTGTTGGGCTGTATGGCAAGGGATTCCAGTAACTCAAGGTAGGCGGTGTGCTTATCTTGGTTCATGGTGGGGGATCTATAGCTAGCAGTGATGTAATATGGTATTTTCCCAATAGCTAATTGGAGTAGTTTGAGAGAGTCATTCTGTTTGACCAGTCTCAAAGTGTATTTGGTTTTAATGAAGATGGATACACCTCCACCTTTGGTTCCTTCATGCTCATTTTAAGGTCTGAACATGTGGAAGGCATTATAGTCTTGCATGATCAGAGTGCTCTTAGCAGCCTTCAACCATGTCGGTAACTGCACAGACATCACCATCCTCTAAGGTGAGGGGTGCTTCCAGGGAATGCAGTTTTGTGTTTAAACTTCTAGCATTAAGCAACACAACCCTGAGTTTATCTCAATTAGATTTTGTTCTTCTTCTTCTTTCGGCTGCTCCTGTTAGGGGTCACCACAGCAGATCAACTGTTTCCATTTCTTCCTGTCCTCTGCATCTTGCTCAGTCACACCATCCACCTGCATGCCCTCTCTCACCACATCCATAAACCTTATCTTAGGCCTTCCTCTTTTCCTGTTACTTGGCAGCTTCATCCTTAGCATCTTTTTCCCAATATACTCTGCATCCCTCCTCAGCACATGTCCAAACCAACATAATCTTGCCTCTCTGGCTTTGTCTCCAAACCTTCCAACCTGAGCTGACCCTCTAATATACTTATTCCTAATCCTGTCCATCCTCGTCACACCCAGTGCAAATCTTAACATCTTCAACTGTGCCACGTCAAGCTCTGACTCCTGCCTTTTTGTCAATGCCACTGTCTCCAACCCATATAACATAGCTGGTCTCACTACCCTCTTGTAGACCTTCCCTTTCACTCTTACTGGTACTCGTCTGTCACAAATCACTCCTGACACTCTTCTCCATCCACTCCATCCTGCCTGTACTCTCTTCTTCACCTCTCTTCCACACTCACCATTACTCTGAACTGTTGATCCCAAGTATTTAAACTCATCCACCTTCACCACCTCTACTCCCTGCATCCTCACCATTCCTCTATCCTCCCTCTCATTCACACACATATATTCTGTCTTAGTCCTCCTGACCTTCATTCCTCTTCTCTCTAGAGCATATCTCCACCTCTCCAGGGTCTCCTCCACCTGTTCCCTACTCTCACTACAGATCACAATGTCATCTGCAAACATCATAGTCCACGGGACTCCTGTCTGATCTCATCTGTCAACCTGTCCATCACCATTGCAAATAAGAAAGGGCTCAGAGCTGATCCTTGATGTAATCCCACCTCCACCTTAAACGCATCCGTCACTCCCACCGCAGACCTCACCGCTGTCACACTATCCTCGTACATATCCTGTACCACTCTTACATACTTCTCTGACACTCCCGACTTCCTCATACAATACCACAACTCCACTCTAGGCACCCTGTCATATGCTTTCTCTAAATCCACAAAGACACAATGCAACTCATTCTGACCTTCTCTGTATTTCAACATCAACACTCTCAGAGCAAACATTGTATCTGTAGTGCTCTTTCCTGGCATGAAACCATACTACTGATCACTAATCATCACCTCCCTTCTTAACCTAGCTTCCACTACTCTTTCCCATAACGTCATGCTGTGACTGATCAGTTTAATCCCTCTGTAGTTACTACAGCTCTACACATCACCCTTATTCTTAAAAATCGGTACTAAAACACTTTTTCTCCGTTCCTCAGGCATCCTCTAACTTTCCAAGATTTCATTAAACAATCTAGTTAAGAACTCCACTGCCATTTCATCTAAACACCTCCATGCTTCCACAGGTAAGTCATCTGGACCAACAGCCTTTCCGTTCTTCATCCTCTTCATAGCTATCCTTCCTTCCTCCTTGCTAATTCACTGCACTTCACGATTCACTATCCATACATCATCCAACCTTCTCTCCCTCTCATTCTCTTCATTCATCAGCCCCTCAAAGTACTCTTTCCATCTGCTCAACACACTCTCCTCGCTTGTGAGTACATTTCCCTCATTATCTTTTATCACCCTTACCTGCTGCACATCTTTACTCAATTAGATTTTATGTTGAAAAATTTGTTGTTTTGACATTGCCTAAAAAGGGCACTATAGGGAAGGCAAGGGCCCTTGTCAGTATCCCAAAGCAAACTGGGAGCAATCATTGAGTCCCCCAACTATATCAACATATTACAAGAAGGGCTAACACAAACAAATGATTGATGCCAAAGCCATGGTCTAAAACTAAATGCAAAAAATGCATTATTATTCTCTTTGGCAATCAGAATTCCCTACAAATTACAATACTGACAGCACTCCCCACTGAGTTCCAACCCAGTGGTGCAGGACGTGGGAACACACAAGTTGATAGCCATCTGAACTTTGACCACCAAGTTTCCACAGTGGTAAGGAAAGACATCTATGTTATGGACCTCATAAGCAAGAGCATAGCATCCAATTCAATTGATGCTCTAACTCCACTATACCTGACCCTCGTCAGACCACTAATATTATAATGCACACTTTTGCATGTACCTCACCAGACACCTGCAGTAGCTGGAGAGACCTCAGAGGTTTCTCACTAAGAAAATACAGGAATTCCAAACCATGACCTACATGGACAGGCTGAAAGCCCTGTTAGTTTATTCTGTATCTTATAGGCTGCTGAGAGGTGACTTGTCCCTGGCCTATTGGGTAATCTGTACCCAGGATCTCAACCTAGCTTGTGACATTAACAGAACATGCTGGAGAGATAGATGTGTCTCCCAGAGACTGCTTCTTCTCTGGAATAGACTTATTATTCAGATAAAACAGAGCTCCTCAATGACCCACTCAGCCTAGATAATTGGATAGGCTACAAATTCGCCCCTAGGATGGCACACATGTCCCTCATGGACAGGGGTAATCGTTGCTGATCAGAGACCTGCTCTGTTCATAAATTTGTTCTGCGAACTACCTGAAAAGAACAAATGAGGATACTTGGGATTAACATGGCTAGACTTGTAAAGGCTCTAGGGTCCCTAATCTAGTAACCACCTATGAACCTAAGAATAGCAACATCTTTGGCAGCACACCTCAACATTTTATTTTATGTTAATATCACTGTACCTGTGTCACTTTGTTTCCATTAATTCATCCCAGCAGCTAATAGCACCGCTAGCTTTTTCTGTTGCACTGTCGGTTAAGTTCATCCCATCTAATCAATATAGTCTGGACAACAATAAAGTCAAAGTTTTCTCTTACCTCTTGGAACAATATGAAACTAATTCTTAATGGCTATATAAAATGTTAACCTTCTCGGAATCATACTCAATAATTCAAAGCTTAAAATTTAACACAAATCATTTCCTTTCCTGTATTTAGGCATCACTTGATCCTACTTTGTAGAATATCTTAATATGGGGAAAAAAAATTACTATACAGAGTTTATAGTTCTACACAAGGCATTAACTGCTCCATTACTTCAACAAAACAAAACTCATACTTTTGTAGATTTTTCACAGTTTGTAAAACGTGTATGTTTTCTAGCAATGTACTGCTTCTAAATCAGTTTAGATTTAGAACACTTTAAAGAAAAAAATTAACCTAGATGGAATCTGAAAATCTAATTTAACTTGACAAATGACTATTTTGCAGATATATCCCAAAAATTTGTGTACAATTAATTTCTAGGTGTTTACGATTCCTTTTATGTTTGTCAAATAATCATTGCAATTTAACTTGATGAGATGTGGTATTCAGAAACCCATAACACACTGCACCATTCTATTTTAGTCAGATTGCTCAGTGCATTGTGAGGAAGTGATTCAAAAACTGCTGTGGCACTACAGCAGTATGAAGGCTCTGCCAAGTAGTACTACATTGGGCTTGGTACATGTGTCTGTGGTAGGAGCAGGGCTGTTAACACTGCAGCGGTTAGGTACTGCATGGTGTGCTTGTGTGTGTGTGTGTGTGTGTGTGTCTGCTGGGGAAACATTGTTCAGTTCACAGACATGCAAATGAGGCTTTTCCTCAGTGCAACTCTTTCATGTCCCTAAATTGCTTTTGATTCACCAGCAAAAACCATAGTAACACTTTGGTAATATTTTTCTGAATACCCTCAAGGCTTAGTAAACACTGCATGTAAATATACCGAATCATGTAAAATACTCACACAATTCAAAGTATTAAAATATTGTGAAAGAATTTCACAGATGTTACTATAAGTGAGCAGTCAAGATACGTGGATTGCAATGTCTTTTTCAACAGTTCAGCTTCTACCTAGATCACTTTTTAAAAGAATTGCAATCTATTTTTCATAGGAAGACTGTCTAATCAATACCAGATTTTTCAGATTATTAAAAGTTTATCTTTTTTGTCAACATTGTGTATAGTTTGCAAATGTTCAGGTTTTAATTGTGTTGCCTGTTATAAATATCAAAAGTTGTTTCTATTCAAAGCTTATTCTTGCAGATTTGCCTATATTTACTAAACAGTTTTGACAAAAATACAGAACTGTTCTGACCATTAAACTTTAATTCCCAATGCCCTTCTCAGATTTACCCACCTCTTTAGATATTGAGAAATACTTTTTCCATTTCAGTTACTATAAATGTATTTTTGCTCAGCTTAGTGTCATCATTAATGAACTAATATTATTATTTATCTCAAAAGCCATGCCTGAACCCTATAATGAAAAAATAATAGCTGATCCAGAAACAGAGATAAAGGCCAGTATAACTTACTGGTATTTCTCTGTATGTGCATCTTATAGGATTCCCTACATGTGGTTGATGTCTAATTGCATGACTGTTATCTCTTAAATTTCAGTTCCCTGATATTAATTTTCTCCAACCCCATTTCCTCTTATCAGACTTAGGATTGTGGTATCTCTGTTAATGTGACAACTGTGTTTAGCCTTGCAGAGAGTTTCTCTTTTCCATATGGTTGTGCAACCATAGAGATTGTGTGTGTGTGTGTGTGTGTGTGTGTGTGTGTGTGTGTATATATATATATATATATATATATATATATATATATATATATATATATATACATATATATATATATATACATATATATATGTGTGTGTGTGTGTGTGCATGTATGTATATATCTAAATATATATATATATATATATATATATATATATATATATATGAGAGAGAGAGAGAGAGAGAGATATATGGGTCCCTATCAGTTGATGGAGTTTTGAAATTCATATTGTCAAGACCATATGATCAAGTTTTTGAAAACTCAAAGCTTTTGAATGGAGATCACAGTACAGTGTGGATCAGGAAATTTACCCTTTTCCTCACCTTAGTGTGATCTTGGAGTTGGTATATATAATTTGAATGGGGTGTGTGGTGTGCAGGGACGCTCACCCACCGCCCCCACGCAAAAATGTAAAAAAGGTAGATCTTTGTGGGGTTTTTTTTTTTATGTTTGAGTTTTCAGAAACTTGATCATATTGTCTCAACATTATGAATTTTGAGTTTCTGAAAATTCAGTCATCTGACATAGACCCATATATATGAAAAGATGGAGAGTGGCAAAGTTTTTTATAGGGGTGAAAAGTATGATATTTATTTCATGTAGTTTAGTGGTTCTTGATCTTTTAAAATGAACACATTTATATTTGGCAGGTTAGGAGCCCTTTTATCATAATGTAGCTCCTCTAACAATGACTTTTTCTGTTTTTTTGACCAGCTGTCACTCTATTTTCCCATTTTATTCTGGACTTTACATCCTTATTCTACTCAGCAATTTCATATGAGGCACTGTTTTGACAACCTTACTGACTTCCAAATGAATAACATCAGCTAGATTTATTTTGTCTAACTTAAGTTATTCACTCATAATAATGAAGCACGTTTGATTGACAAGACCTTTTAGTATAATATCCATGTAGACTTAGGTCTGGAAAGTTATTATTCTTCACATGACATATTATCCTGTCCTTTAACACCTCTCCCATAATTTTAATGTCATTGATCTAAAACTTTATGGGTCTATAACTGCTTGTTAATCGTCATTTATGTATATAGGTACAATAATGGTACTTTTTTAGTGTTACTGTTTAACACTGTTTGTCCAATCCCAATCCATCAGAACCACATGCTCCAGGGACCTAAACCTTGTCATCACAATGAACAAAACATGCTGGAGGGATAGGTTCCTGACCCAGACTCCCCATACTCTGGAATAGACTGCCCATACATGTCAAGCAGATTGCCTCCTGGGCCCTCTTCAAAAGGAATCTTAACGACTGGATGGAAGCTAGGAAATTTACCCCGGGGAACCCGTCAGTCGCCCTGCTAGACAGGGGTCCAGGGAAGTAAATATTGTGGGAAGAAATAGCCAGGGAATTGTTATGGCTAGGCTTGTATAGGCCCTAGGGGCGATAGCCTAGTACCAACCTATGAACACCTTCAGCAAATGATCTATTAAACTGTTCAGTAATACTGTTAATAATCACATCTGGCACATTTTAAGCTACTTAGTGGTAATCCTTTTCGAGTTTGAACTTTGTCATCCCTAAGTTCTTGTATCTTTTTTCACCTGTTTATAGTTTTGCCATTCAGCAAATATGCCTGCTTAAAGTGAAAGCGTACAGCACCTGCAGGTCGCCCTAAGGGAAACTGTCCCTAACAGGTTTTTCTTTTTACTTCTTCTTGTCCATTCTGGTAACTTTATCTGAGCAAGCAGCTTGTGTTTTTCCTATTCTGTAAACAGTTCATGTGGACATTAATGACAATAGCCAATGCAGGAGACAGTCTTAGAATTGTTAGCTGGTAGCTGCAGCAATTATTAAAGCTCTGTTCCCTCTTTATGCCTGTATGTGCTGAAATCCTCATATGCAATGCCCTGGCTAGTCAAGGCCTTCCTTAGAATGACATTTGTGTCTGTTAGTGAAAGCAGTTAGCTGGAAAAAAATCTGAACAAAAGATCCAAGGGGCTGGCTCACACTGACTTGATCAGTTTTGCATTTCATTAACCAAAGCAATGCCACTTCTCAGGTCACAGTAATGTCTACCCAGTGTAGAAACTGCAGGAGCTCGCTGATGCAAAAGGCCCCAATATTAAGCCACGTGAATAAGGCTGATCAAGCCATGAAAGTCCTGTGCTATCTCTTTAACCCCCAAAATCAGTATATGAAGTCAAGTTATCCTAATGGGCTGTCTTGTGTCTCTGTCAGTACCCTTTAAATAACTCCTGCCTTTTAATAAACTTTCTTTCAGCTTTTCCCGGTTAGGGGTCACAGCAGCAGAACTCCAGTCCGCTAATTATTGGCAGTAGATTTTTACGGTGCCGAGTTGCCAGCCCACCACCCAACCTTCAAAGAAGGCACACCCATTCACCTGCCTTTTAATAACCTACAGTAAACTTTCAGTTAACCGGACCTCAAGCAACTGGCACTCTCAAGCAACCAGCAAAAAAATTTTGAAGAAATACAGTACAATTTTCATGTGTTGCACTTTCTGATTTTCCCCCTCAGACACATACCTTACATTTTTACATTTTTAGAGTTTTAAAAGGAAGATAGGAATAAATTCCCTTTCTCCCCCAACTGGAGAACAAATCAAACAAAACAAATAGTATAGGGTACAGTATTAGTCAAGCTTATTTATAACTGTAACACTCAAGCAACCAGAAACTACAGTCATCCGGCATCACCAATCCCCATGTGTGCCGATTAACTGAGAGTTAACTGTATTTACTATCCCATGATTTATAAAGTTGAACAAACCAAAACATCTGGCCAGCTGTCCTAATGCTGTTACTTGGACTACATTGAGCTAGATGGAAATTTGACACTGCATCTGTGTATTATGTAACAAATGATCAGATTAAGCAAACAATGCATCTCTTCCCATGGCAAGTGTAAACAGGAGATCTTAAACTTTGCTAAAACTCCATTATAAGTTCCCCTGGTGTTAAAAGCCTATAAATTATTCAAGAGAACTATCATCATTCCTCACTGATCAGCCAAATCTGAGATGAGACTGGTACAGGAAACTGGTGTGTTTCTGGTGTCACTTCATGAAACCTGGAAAGCTGAAAAGGTGATAAACTGTCAGCTACAGCCTTCTGTTCACCAGGAACATATTTCTAAGAGAAAGTTGTTGACTTGCAAATTGAACAATACCAATAACCTCAAGGCAGACCAGCACCCAATGGGAATGGGAAGGTCTTTTCAGTAAAACTTTTACTGCTTCTTGATTGTCCAAGTAGAAAACAACCTTACAGTCTCTGAACTGCTCTTGTTAAATATAAGCAGGTGCCCAAATAAGCAACATTTTAAGGATGGTGATACCCCTCTTCCTGTGCTGTGCCCAGAAGGTGGATCAAGGACAGGAAAACCATCTACCATCTATATATTTGTAGCCTCCCATCCTGTAACTGACTGCAGCATCCATGTAAAAGTAGAGGGGTTCTGAAGAAACCCACTTGGTAAATCTCTCAAATGTCTTTATTTTGGAGGAAGGTTCCTATTTTCAAGCCTGATTTAGTCTTGTTCATGATGTCCCTATTTTTGGAGGCTCTTCCTATTTTCCGACTTGATTTCCCCATCACACAATTTTTTGAATCCCCTCACCACAATTGATTTTTGAAGATGTCAGTCTACAGAAAACCATTCTACATAATCAACATACTAATGTTTGTGTCTTTCGGCTTTTCCCGGTTAGGGGTCGCCACAGCGGAACTCCGGTCCGCTAATGATTGGTAGTGGATTTTTATGTACCGGGTTACCAGCGCTGATGCACAACCTTCAACGAATTATAATTTAAAGAAAGAGGACACATATCTTACAACTCTCCCTTTTCTGAAACAAAAATAAATAACTTTGTGTAGTAGAAATATGCAAATGCAGTTCATTAATATCTATAGATTTTACGGTTTACTATCAAAATGTTGAAGTGGATTCAGTCAAATTCACTATGACGAAGTCCCGAGGTTGAACGGTGACAATTTCGAACTCCGACATTATAGAAGTACAAATCTCGCCTCTATCTCGACCCATGTTAACGCTTGTTCTGAGGTCGAATTCGGGATGTAATTCGACAATGTCGGCATTGTGATATTTAGTGGACATGGATCATATACAATCATTGACTGAGTCTCTTTCAATATTTGATAGTAAACCAATTTTACGCTGTCTCTTTGACAATGTACTTATATTTTTCTATCATTTTTTTGCTTTTTAAATGTGTTTCTGAGTAGTTTCTCACATTTCTACTGGAAGTGGGAAGTGTTACGTGCTATTTGGTATTCGAATTGTATGCCAATTTGATGTAGAGAATTTTTAGCTGAATCATACCTCTCAACTGTCCCTGATTTTCACTCAAATTTTAGCTCTGTCCCTCTTAATCCCTCCTAACACTGGTGCCCTTTGAACAAAATGTGGGGAATTATACTTAAAAAAATAATGATAATAATTAAGAATTGCACACTTATTTTACTTCAGGAAATGTATATTAATTCGCATTCTCTTATTCTATTAATGCCTCAAGTTAATAGAACTAATATTTTAAGTTTCTCTGATTGTTCCTGATTTTTTCTGGATTTGTCCCTGATTCTGTTGAGATTTGTCCCTGATTGGTTGAGAGCTATGAGCTGAATGTTCCTATTTTTCAAGGACCTTTGCTCCTATTTTCAGTGTTTGCTGGTTGAGAGGTATGCCAGAGGGGAACTCGGTTGTACTGGCTGAGAAGTACCTGCTGTAAATGAAAGTTATCCTTGGTTGTGTTGGTGATCCAGACCAGTTATGTTTCAACCAACCCCTTTTTAACGGGTTCACCAAAGAGTTGATAAATATCCTGCCTGATATAAAGTTACATCACCTGTCAGAATCTGGCTTTTTCCCCATATAAAAATTCTTTGATATATTCCATCAAACTATGGAGCTTGTCTAAATATCTCAATTCCAGTTGTTTTATCTCTGTTACTATATTCCCTACTTCTAGTATAGTTGGTTTAGATTTTGTTTTCCATTTTGCTTTTTTGGCAGCCACCATAATTAGATACAGCAATGCCTTACCATGTCTAGGCAATTCCAATTCTCTATTATAGCTCACAAAAATCATCTCCCTCGTCCCACCAATCTGCCCACCCAGCAGTAGGAGCAAATTACGTAGAAAAAATGGGAATTGTTGGAATAATACATCCAGGGGAGGAATGATGTTTAAAAGAAGGTAGGACTTAAATGAGCTATGTAATGTTTGACTAAAAATAATTGGGTAGATTATGACTGATGTATAATGTTTGCAACTGGGAGTGTGTCAGTGTGGTTTGTGATGTAAAATGCTTGCAACTAGGATTGTGTTGATGTGGTTTGTTTTCATTTATATAAATGTATGATTGCCTAAAAAGGGCAGGAATTAAATAATATATGTGATGATATATAGCAATATATGTTAAGTATAATGTTTGTAAATGTAAACTTGTTAATACAGTTTGATTACTTGTATATAAATGGAAATTTGCCTAGGTCACAAATGATAATTCAGTAAAGTTTTTTCAAAAAAACAATGGAGCTTGTCCTCTGGTAATCTGAAGGTTGCCCTAATCACATCAATCTCTTGCCCAAGGAACGTAATGCAGCAGCTATACCCTTCAGTCTTATCAGTTGCTAAAGGAATCCCTAGTTTCTCACAAAGTATAACAAAAACATCCATCCCTTCCCTAACTCCTTGATCACACTCCCTAATAATGAGAAAATCATACTTGTTGAGGGGTCCACCTTTGCTAACACCATTGAAAGGTTGTGCTAAATGTTTCAAAAACCAAGAAGGCTACAAGGCAGTGCATTGGTATGACTTTGTCAAAATACATTTGGCCTTCAAAACAGAGCCCTAGCAAGGACCTTCTTCTTAAATGGGCAGCTGTCTGAATGATGGCTCTATGTCCAACTTTCTGAGCCAAGGGTCAGTAAACATTTGTATGGTGGAGGCCACATCATTCAGCATTGTATACTGTACCCCAGCATTGTATGGTGGAGGCCACATCATTCAGTATTATATACTGTACCCCGGCATCCTGTTTGTAAGGAAATCATTCACCAGTGACACAGCAGGAGTAATGGATGAGGTGAAACTCACCCTCTTTCTTCTTAGGTACCAGACCAATAGGGCAGTTTCTAAATTACTCCCATCGCAAAGTTTAGAATGGGCTGGACATACTTTTTGCATTGACTTCGGCTTTCAAAATATGCCTCCACTCCACCTATGATGGACCTTAAATTATTTGTAATATTGTTAGTGGGGGGAATATAAAATCTTGTAAAAGAGAATAACTGCCTGTGGATTAGTATAATCTCAGAATTCCCACACTAGCTCAGAAATCCTGATGGGGAGTGTGCCATCTTAAAAGTAAGTGGTACTCCTGGTGGGGCCAGAAGCCCAGGTGGCAAGAAAGGATCCCCTGTTTCTAATGGACACATCTTGCCTTGGAGCCAGCATGCACTCAAAATTTGTGTCCCCAGCCATAAATCAGGTTTGGCTGTTTATTTTGCCAACAATTGTTAGCAGGGTGGTTCTTTCCACAATGGAAGCAGGTGTGTGAAAAATGGCAGGAAGGCCAGGTGCATATCCCACTGCTGAAAGCCCAATTGGTAGGCATTGGGTTTTGGTTAATTATAGATATTCCCTCTCAGACTGGAGACTGTTAGTCTGTCGAACATCGCACTCAGCCAGGTGATGGGGTGCTGTTCCTTCCACCCAAATAGTTGTTTGTGGCCTTCAGTTTTCTAAAGCACTGATCATAACACAACCAGGTGACACTCCCACATACATGTTACACCTCACAAATTGTCATTGGATATGCTAATAATGATAGGGATTGTTACAGGTCCTTTTCAATAATCACTGCCACAAATACTGTGAAACCAGCTGCTCATGTGTCTCAGTTTTGTTTGCCTATAGCTTTGAAAACTGCCAATAAGTCCTTCAAGCCTGCTTTCTCAGCTTCCAGCAAATTCTGAATACTATCAGCATCCACCAGCTCAAAATGCATTGATGTACTCTACCTGGATAATCTTATCTTTATTCACCTTGGGGATGTGGGTAGTGATATGATCCCCAGGGTGGCTGTATGTAATTCACTCTCAAATAATTGTATCGGGGTTGGCAGCCACTGGGGCTAAAAACTTCTCCAAACTGATGTCTGCATCCTGCTTATCCTCAGTGCTTTGGCCACATATGTTCCTGTCTGCAGCAGGACCTTTTTCTATGTTGTTGTTCATAGGTTCATAGGTTCATAGGTTCATACTAGGCTATCTGCCCAAGGGCATTTATAAGCCTAGCCCATAGTTATTTGGCTTTCGCCACCCCTTTAGTTTGAATAAAACTATGCCTATTATTTTGCTGTGCCTCTGTCAAGCAGTGACACTGAAGTAATCCCTGGGGTATATCTGCGATCCCCCATCCATTGGTCAAGATTCCTCTTGAACAAGGCCAGCGAGGTGCTCTGCCTCACATGTACCAGGATTTTGTCCCACAGCATAGGGAGTCTCTGGGTGATGAATCTGTCCCTCCAGCATGTTCTATTAATAACCGTGTCAAGGTGTAAGTCTCCGCCCTTGTGGTTCTGAGGGATCTAGATTTTTGAGGTGAAGCATATTCATCAAATCAGGGTTTGACATGGCCTTATATGTCAGGCACAGGTCACCTCTGAGCAAGCGGTATGAGACTGAATAGAGCTGGAGTTCTTTCAGTCGGGCAGCATAAGACATATTTTGAGACCCTTTATCCTTTTGGTGCGGAACTTTTGGCGCCTTTCCAGCTGCTGCAGGTGTCTGGTCAGATACATTCCGAATGGGGCATTGTACTCAATCATAGGTCTAATGAGTGATGAGTACAGGGGCGATGACCTCCCTTGATCTAGATGTGAATCCCTTCATGATCAGGTGGGCAATGTAGAAGGTTTTCCTAACTACTTTAGCAACATGAATGTCAAAGCGAAGGCTACTGTCAACCTGGGTCCCCAGATCCCTGATGACTTCTTCTGTGCTCAGTGGATTGCCACCTATATGGTAGCTAGGGGTAACCTTGTTTTTCCTGAAGGGTATGACTATGCATTTCTTGGCATTTAACTTTAGGCCATGGCTCTGGCACCAGTTATCCGTTTCTGTGAGGCCCTTCTGAAGGATATCTGTGTCAGATGTGTTTTCGACTATGGCCCAGTTTGCAGTCATCTGCAAACTTTGTCAGCCATAACCCTCCTGTGTTTGCTTGTACTTCAGAAAAGTAGATGCCGAACAAGAGTGGACCCAGGACTGAGCCCTGTGGGACACCACTTGTGACAGGCTTTGAGTCTGACATGGCTCCAGCAACTCTGACCCTGTGGGTTCTGTCACTTAGCCAGTTTGCAACCCATCTTGTGATGTATGGGTTTACATTCAAGCTGATGAGTTTTTTGATGATACCTGAGTGGGGTATTGTGTCGAAGGCCTTTGCCAGGTCAAGGTAGGCTGTATGGACTGCCTTTGCCTCATCAATGGCCTTGGTGACTGTCTCGAAAAAGTCAACCAAGTTTAAAAGGCATGATCTGCCTTTGACAAAGCCAAACTGGGTTGGATCCAAAGTCTGCAAGTTCCCTATGTCTTTATTTATGAGTTCCATTATGATCCTCTCCATGGCTTTGCAGATAAGGCTTGTCAAGCTAATGGGACGGTAATTTCCAGGGTCGGTGGAGGCACCGCCCTTGTGAAGTGGGACCACAGTCGCCGTGCGCCACTCCTTGGGTACGTATCCTGACGTGAGGCTAAGATTAAACAGCTGTCCTAACTGCGGGTTTAATTCCTCATTGAGTTCATGGAGCACACAGCCGGGGACACCATTCGGTCCCATGGATGCTGTGTTTTTTGCTTTGGAGAGAGCAGTTCTCACCTGGGCGTTGGAGATGTTTGGGGGGCTACAATCCTCTGGTATAGATATCTCTCCTTTTGGGGAGGGGAGAAGTTTGCACTGAACCTGTCAGCCAGTATGTTGGCAATGTGTGTAGGTTCAGTAATCTTCACATCATTTTGAACTAATTCTGAGCATATCTGGGAGTTTCCTCCTAGGTTTCTAACATAGCTAAAGAAGGCCTTATGATTGTCTTTTGAATCCTTGACGATTTTTCTCTCAAAATTTGCCTTGGATGATTTTATGAGAGCTCTTAGTTTTTTACTTATAATGATCAAGGGTGTCTTACCTTTCAAGGATTTTGCTCTATCTTGTAGTAGCTTCCTCCTTTTGTTGTAGAGCTTGTTTATGGCTGGGGTCCACCAGACTGGACGCTTGCCTTTGGTACAAAGAGTCTTAGTTTTGTTTGGGATTGCCTGATCCATGCAGTCCTGTAGGTGCTGGTAGAAGGCATTTGTAAGTGATTCAGCGGTTTGAGTAATGTTTACCACTGGCTCAGGGGCCTTAAAGGAGACCACACTAGTTTTTAGAAGTGTGAAGTCGGCTTTGAGAAGTTTTTCACTGTGGTCTTTTTGTTTCAGGTGGGGCGGGATGAGGACCTCCAGCGAGATTAGTTTATGATCTGATCTCACCAGTGAGGGGTATACTTCGGTGTTGAACATTGTGATCCCATGTTCGTGATGATGAGATCAAGTATGTTTTCTCCTCTTGTGGGGATGGTGACTAGTTGTTCCATGGCATTTGAGTTTATGAACTCCAGGAACCTTTGGGCTAGAGTGTTTGGGCTTGAGTAGTGTTCCCAGTCTATATTAGGGTAGTTGAAGTCACCTAGTATGATGGTGTTTGGAGATACATTTATCCCTCCATTGTTTTCAGGAAGGCCATGTGAGGTTCCTGAGTTTGAGAGGGTGGCCTGTAACATGCTACAAATTGCAGAGCAGTCTTGCCTATGGTTAATTGCACCTGGATGGTCTCCGATGCATCGTGCGTTGCCACCAACCTTGAGGTGTGGGTGTCCTTTATGAATATGGACAGCCCCCCTCCTTTCTTGGTGTTGTCCGGATTTTGGGGCCGGAACGCATGATATGAGGTGAAACCTGCTAGTGCTGGGGTGCTCTCAGGAGCCTTGAACCAGGTTTCTGTCACAGCACAGACATCGATGTTCTCCATACTGAGAAGGGCCTCGAGTGCGTGCATCTTGAGATTGAGACTTCTGGCATTGAGCAGCATTACCCTTAGTTTTTTACTTTTTGTGTTCTAGGGTGGTAGGTTTAGAATTTGAGCCTTGCCTAAAAGGCACTATGGGGTGGCAAGAGCCTTTGCCAATATCCGGAAGCCTAGGGTGACAGGTGCAAGCTGTCCCTTGAAGCAGCGTGGCTTGTCCAGCATGTCATCCCAGGCAGACAGACATTGGATCCCCTTTGAATGACACCAGAATTTAAGCCAATTATTAAAGCTGATCATCTTATCACTGTATTGTGGCATCATTCTAGGTGAAGGTAGGATACTGCTCAAGGTCAGGGTCATACCTGCCTGGGCTACATAATCAGAGAGCTCCTCAATGTCTCTTTCATGTAGTCCAAGGAGGTACGTCTCAGGTCGTTGACACCAGCGTGGACAATGACTGAGTCGTACTTGTACCTGCTGTTGAGAGACCTGAGTGCTTGTGTTATGTGGCGGATTCTAGCGCTCGACAGGCAGCTTACTGTGACCTTCTCCTTACTCAGTCTGGTGAGCGGGACGTCAGTGTATCTGACTATGGAGTCACCTATGACAAGTATGTTTGGTGTTGTATTTGGCCTTAAGGGCAGTGACTGCTTTGCACAATGATTTTGTTGTTTATGTGTTGTTTGTGTGGTGTATTGAGTTTGCAGTTGCTTGGGTATCTGCTTTGGAGGCCTCTGCTGTTTAGGTAAATTTTTACTCAGAGCCTCCGAGTATGTCTTAGTGTGTTTATGTGTTTGATTCAGTGGTGTGGTTGAGTTATGTGAGACTGGTTTTGTGGTGTGTGTAGTTGCCTTCTCCTCCTGCCTGGTCTTGCCAGTCCTGAGTTGAGAGAGCTCAGCCTCCAGTCTGGCTAAATAGCTGCATCTCTCACAAGTGTTAGTGTTACATGGGAGGAGGAGATGGTTGTCCGTGTACATGAGGCAATTGTAACATTGTCTCAGAATTCCCAGATTCACCAAATGGGCAGGAGAGGACGCCAGCATCTGACCCTTCGACATGCTAGAAAGAATTATGAGTTGGTATGAGACAGAAAAGTAGTGGGCTTAGGGAAGTGGGCACTCCTGGGGGGTTTTGCTAGTGAGAGATTTGTATAATATAGGAGTGCTTGACCTGCAAAGAGAATGCTTATAAGACAAGGGATATGCTTATAAGACAAGTGCTGAGCTTTTGAGAAGAAAAAGCTATTTGGAACAAGTGCTGCACTTTTTAGTGTAGGTGTAAACTGTTTAGGTTCCTAACAGAGCAGTTCTAAGGGAAAAATTGAAGAACAGACTTTCTGGAGCCAGAAAGAGTTTAATCTTGTTTAACGGCTGCCCGATGCTGCTCTAGTGGCAACTCCGGCTAAATCGCTGTAAAGCACGTTAAAGCGTGCTTGATGGCAGGGGCTGGAAAGAAGCAGGAATAGACCCAAAAGGGAAAATAAAACTACAGTTTCAAGTCAGTAACCACCTCTACGGGGCAGGAAGCTGCTCAATGTTAGTCACTGCCACTGATGAACAGAGAGACCCTCCTTCAGCCCAAGCAAAAATGGCCTCACAGAAACTTTCAAACAGTTCAGGAACAGCAAGCCTGTAACTGAACTTTTAACTCTCAGAAAAGTGGGAAAAAAGCAAGATTTTTTGTTTTGTTTTTACAGAGATAGCAGAGGTTCACAAGTAATATCAAGTTATAACAGTGCAGTAAATGACCCCACACAAGAGTGCTAGGTCAAGGACAGAAAATATGCAAGTTTTAAGAAAAACGATTTAAAATTAAGTGCAAACAGGAAATTCAGCAAACAGCTTTTGGTTGTGCTCTAAATACAGCTACTAATACAGAAATCAAGTTTAACAAGCCAGAAAATGCTCAAGCTAGGCAGCTATGCAGAAAAACTTAGCAAATAAACAGAGAAAAATACTTAAAATCTCAAAAGTGGCTCCTTCTTCTCTCAGCGTTTTTCCTCTTGGAGGGTGCTTCACCAACAGCCAACAAGCCTGAAAAGACGCTCAAACCACGAGGCAACTAGGTTTTAAGAGAGGAAGATGAAGGAGTTATGGAAATGACCCCTAGTGGCCAATAAAACTACAGTTTCAAGTCAGTAACCACCTCTACGGGGCAGGAAGCTGCTCAATGTTAGTCACTGCCACTGACGAACAGAGAGACCCTCCTTCAGCCCAAGCACAAATGGCCTCACAGAAACTTTCAAACAGTTCAGGAACAGCAAGCCTGTAACTGAACTTTTTTAACTCTCAGAAAAGTGGGGAAAAAGCAAGATTTTTTTTTTGTTTTTGTTTTTTTACAGAGATAGCAGAGGTTCACAAGTAATATCAAGTTATAACAGTGCAGTAAATGACCCCACACAAGAGTGCTAGGTCAAGGACAGAAAATATGCAAGTTTTAAGAAAAAAACGATTTAAAATAATTAAGTGCAAACAGGAAATTCAGCAAACAGCTTTTGGTTGTGCTCTAAATACAGCTACTAATACAGAAATCAAGTTTAACAAGCCAGAAAATGCTCAAGCTAGGCAGCTATGCAGAAAAACTTAGCAAATAAACAGAGAAAAAATACTTAAAATCTCAAAAGTGGCTCCCTTCTTCTCTCAGCGTTTTTCCTCTTGGAGGGTGCTTCACCAACAGCCAACAAGCCTGAAAAGACGCTCAAACCACGAGGCAACTAGGTTTTAAGAGAGGAAGATGAAGGAGTTATGGAAATGACCCCTAGTGGCCAATAAAACTACAGTTTCAAGTCAGTAACCACCTCTACGGGGGGCAGGGAAGCTGCTCAATGTTAGTCACTGCCACTGATGAACAGAGAGACCCTCCTTCAGCCCAAGCAAAAATGGCCTCACAGAAACTTTCAAACAGTTCAGGAACAGCAAGCCTGTAACTGAACTTTTTTAACTCTCAGAAAAGTGGGAAAAAAGCAAGATTTTTTTTTTTTGTTTTTGTTTTTTGCTTGATGCTGACCACCCTTTGCCCTTCTGTCCTTCCGCTAATCTAAAACCTTTCTGTAGAAACAAATAGATTATCCTGGCTTTATCCCTTTCTACAAGAGAGACTATAAATTCTTCTAAGCACTTGTCCTGTGATTGGCTTGCTAATATTTTCTCTTCCCTAATTCCTTCTGTTGCACCCAGAGTATCATTACCTGCCACTCCCAATCCTGCAGCTGTTAATGGTCATTTCACATGTGGTTCACCATCTAGTGCACTGCTCAAACTTCTCCTTAGCTCTGTGTCTGATCTTCTTGGGAGGTGTGTCAGTTGCTGATGTACCATCTGCTTTTGTGGAATTCCAGCTTATCTTAATCCCAGCTGCACTCTGAGGGTCATGCTGCTCAATGCTAGAAATCTAAATCTCAAAATGCACTTGCTTGATGCATTTCTTAAAATGGAGAACATCGACATTTGTGGTTCAAGGCAACAGAAAGCACCCCTGCACTACCAGGCTATAACTCATTCCACACCTTTTGGCCCCAGAACTTGGACCAAAGCTCCAAAGGTGGTGGTGTTTCCATATTCAGAAAGGATGTGCACACCTTCAGATTGGTAGCTCAACATAACGCATCAGAGATACTTCAGATGCAGCTAACATTAGTAAGACAGCGATTCAGGTCGTAGCCTGCCAGAGGTCCCCAACCATGTCCCAAGGCTCACACTCCACATTCCTATGCACCCTGGAGAATATTAGGGTCCAATCTAACACTCTCATACTGGGCAACCTCAACTACCTCTCCATTAACTGGGAAAACTACTCATGTACCAATACACTTGCCCAATGTTTCCTGGAATTCATTAATTCCATTGCCCTGGACCAGCTCGTTCTTACCTCCACTACAGGTAGCAACATCCTTGACCTGATCATTACTAACATGGGCGACCATTGCTCTACACCAATAGTCAACTCCTTCCTGGTTAGATCCAACCAGAAACTAATCACCTTGGAAATCCACCCCCCCCACCCCCACAAAGGTAACCACCATGAAAAACTTCTCCAAAGCTAACTTTGCGCTCCTAAAAACAGAGGTGGCTAACTTCACAGCACCCATGCAAATGAAGAATAGTTGCATGACCACTGAATCATACACCAGTGCATTGTATGAACATGTACACAAATGCATGGATCTCACCATACCCAATAGAACCAAGATGCTCTCCTTCAAAAAAAGATGATGCGGAATAAGGTGAAGTCCCAAAACTGGAAAAACTCCCTTATCAGCCTCAACAAAAAGTTGAGATCCCTCATCAAATCCTCTAAAGCTACCTATAAATGCAGAATTGCAGCAGATAGTAAAGACAACCACAAGGCCTTCTATAGTTATGTAAAGAATCTCCACGGCAATACCCAGATTTGCTCTGAGGTACTGCACAATGGTACCTCCTATACCGTGCCAACAGATATTGCCAATGTACTGGCAGACAGATTCAGTGCCAACTCTGCCCTCCCCCCAAAGGACCAATCACCATACCAGTAAATTGCCAGGCACCCAGTATTACTGCTGCACAGGTTATAATAGCACTGCCCAAGGCCAATAATACAGCTTCTATAGGGCCTGATAATATCCCTGGCTGTGTTCTACATGAACTACAGAGTGAATTGACACCTCACCTCTGTGCCCTGTTCAATCACAGCCTCACCTTAGGCATTGTCCCTACCAAATGCAGACTGCTACAGTCATCTCTCTCCACAAAGAAGGAGTGACTACAGACCCTGGGAACTATCGCCCCATTAGCCTGATGAGTCTGATATGCAAAGCTATGGACCTAATAATCAAGGATATAGGGAATCTCCAAACTCTGGATCCCACACAGTTTAGTTTTGCGAAGGGTAGATCATGCCTACTCAACTTAGTCGACTTCTTTGAGTCAGTCACCAGAGCTGTGGATGAAGGCAAGGTGGTTCATACAGTCTACCTTGATCTGGCCAAGGCCTTTGATATCATTCCCCACTCAGGAATCATAGAAAAAACTCACTAAGCTAGGCATCACCCCTATATCACTAGGTGGGTTGCAAAATGGCTCACAGATAGAACCCACAGTGTGAAAGTAGCTGACTCCAAGTAAGACTACCAACCAATCACAAGTGGAGTCCCACAGGGCTTGGTCCTGGGTCCTCACCTGTTTGGTATCTACTTCTCTGAAGTCCAGGCCAACACGAAGGGACTCTGGCTGACAAAGTTCACAGACAATTGCAAGTTGAGAGCTATTATTAGCTCCCCAAGTGATGTTGACATCCTACAGAAAGGTCTCACTGAGACCAACAACTGGTGTCAGAACCATGGCCTTAAGCTCAATGCCAAAAAGTGTGTCATCATCCCCTTTGGAAAAAACCTGGTTCCCAGGAATTACCACATTGATGGTAGTCCATTGAACACAGAAGGCACTTTAAGAGATCTGGGAGCACAGGTTGACAGCAACCTCTCTTTTGACCACCATATTGCCACTGTGGTCAGAAGGCCAGTCATTGAGTACAATGCCCCATTTGGGATGTACCTCACTAGACACCTGCGGCAACTGGAGAGGCTGGAAAAGTACTTCACAAAGAGGATCCTAGGCCTTAAACACTTATTCTATATGGATAGACTCAAAAAACTCCAACTATTCTCTGTCTTATATCACCTACTTAGAGATGTAGTATCTAAAGAAATCCCAATCCCTCCAGCACGTTCTGTTAATTGTCATAATGAGGTTGAGGTCTCTGGAGTGTAGGGTGCGGAGGGATTGGGATTTCTTTAGATGTAGCATTTCTAACACAGTTGGGTCAGAAATGCTACATCTAAAGAAATCCCAATCCTCCCGCACCCCACACTCTAGAGACCTCAACCTCATTACCACAATTAACAGAACGTGCTGGAGGGACAGGTTCATAACCCAGAGACCGCCCATGCTATGGTGTAGACTTCCCATACATGTCAAACAGAGCACCTCACTGGCCCTCTTCAAGAGGAATCTTGATGAGTGGATGGGAAATAGAAAATTCACCCCGGGGATCACTCCAGTGGCTCTGCTCGACAAAGGCACTGGGAACTAAGGTCAGGTGGCACGATGCCAGGCTAATCCTATGGGCTAGGCTTGTAAAGGCTCCAGGTCCATTAGTCTAGTACACACCTATGAACCTATGACTCCCTTTCAGATCTAGTTTGCTAAATAGTACTTCCACCTCTGAGGTCAATTTGGCCCAATGTGATTTCAATGCCTGCAATGATGCTGACCCTATTGAGAAAATAAAGGATGTCAGTAGTAGTAGCAGTTGCTTTGCAAATGATCCCCTATCCCACTAATATATCTGTCTGTCTACCTATCTGTCTATCTCCCCCCCCCCACACACACACACATCAGTGACAGAAATTAATCAACTGTAAGTTAATGTTCCTGACCATGCCCTTGATTCTCAAAAGTGGAATGTTTCTACATTAAGTTACCCCTTTTTTCCCTCTTTAATAAAAGGTCTGTTTCTTTCTAAAACCTACCCTTTTAGCTTTTTTGTACTAGTTTTTTTTTTAAAAAAACTATTTGTTGGATTCTATAGTCTAATGCTGCATGTTTCTCTATTGTGCCCTTCCTCTTTCTTTTTCTTTTCTTTCCACTATGTCGGAGAAATCTGAAAACCTATTGGGTTTAAAAAATGCACTTCCTGTGGGCACAAGATCCCTGTATCTGATGCCCACATGGAGTGCGCTTATTGTCTGGGGCCTGCACACCATGAAGTGGAGTGCTCGACCTGCAAGGCCTTCCTTCACCTGGCCATTGCAGATAGAAGAAATAAGCTGGTCCTCAAAGGGCTTATTCCGCCTCCTTCTCCAGCTATCCCTTCTGTCTCAGGGGCACAAACTCCCACCAAGAAGTTGAAGGAGGCCAGGGATCCTAAGAAATGGTGCCCAGGCCCCTCCACTTTAGTTCTGTTAGATCCTCCCAAAAAGGCCCCAAGAACCTCGGAGCAGAGCCCTTCAGCTCCGATCTCTGCACCGACCCCTCCACCCCCTGCCCCTGTCATCTTGTCAGGGCTAGAACCTTTGATGCCGAGTATGTCCCTTCGTGATGTCTCTCTCAGACCTCACTCCAGGCCTTCCTCCATTTCTTCATCCATCAGGTCTTCTCAGAGCCTGCCAGAGAATGAGGTGGATAGATTGATGAGGAAATTTCTCCATACACAAATTCAGATGGGGGTTATTCCAGCTCTGTTCCTTAAGAGACCTGCAAGCAGAACTTCCTCTTGCAGAACAATATCTCCTTCTCCGATCCAGCCTGCCGCTTCGGAACTCCTGAATCCATCATTCCCAGAGGCTGGTTCATTGGGTTTTGTAGTCATTTCAGCTTCAAGCCCAGCTATTTCCTCAACTTACTCGGTGCTGACCAGATCAGGGCTGAGTGTGTCTCTGAGCTGGAGCCTCGACATAGAGTCTGGGGGGGGGTGACCTTCACTCCGAAGTTATTGGAGCTGTCACTTCCCTTTGGTGTCATTCAACAGTTTGGTGCTGATTCCCCCCTTGGAGTGGAGGGCTGCTGGTGACTGGAGATGGTGTGTTCCTGACCCTTTGGGGCAGAGGAGGCTGCCTTTGAACTCTTTGAGTCCCTCAGACTTTGAGGTGGTGAAGAGTGTCCTCTCTGCTCTTAGGAGATTCCCGGCTCTTACAGTATCGAATCCACCCCTTCCTGTCCTGAGCTCTGCATTGGAGTCCTCTTTTCTGCCACTGGGACAGCTGGCCCCTCAGGGCCTCCAGTCTCTTCCACTTGTGGAATCCCAGACTTTTCCAACACCTCCCCAGAGCACCCCACTGAGGAGGCTTCTTGGAAGAAAAAGTGCAAAAGGAGACACCTAGATTCCCCAGAGGAATCACTCACAACAGACACTGACTTCAATGAAGGGGAGGGGGTCCCCTAGATCTCCACCTGATGTCTCCTTTGGAGACATTTTGAAATCCTTCATCAGAGAGGTGGCTGGTCAGCCCCAAACCCCACCCCGGATGAGTCAGTGTTCCTGGAGGTCTTTGGGACCCGCTCATCTACATCCTTTGTGTCCCCCCCCCCCGAAGACCCCCTAGTGGATCTGCTGTCTGCAAGGGCATGGAAGGAACCAGATGATGCAGAGCCAATACCAAAAATAGCTGACAAAATTCTCAATGCCCCTCAGGATAGACCCCACTGGACAAAGAGCATTCTGGTAGATGCCATGGTGGTTACAGAGACCGCCAAGAAAAAATTTGCTAGGAAAGCTTTACTGTCCATCCCCCTATCAAGGAGTCTAGGGCTATGGACAGATTTGAGAATAAGGGTCTACGTTTCATCCACATTTGCCCTCAAAGTGTTGAACTACCTTTCTCACTTTACAAGGCTACAGAGGGACTTAATTAGGGAACTCTCTAGCTCTGGCCTTGAGTCTATGATGGCAGAGAAACAGGACTCCTTCTCCTTCTTTATGGCCAACTCTGCAGTCCATTTCCAATGCATCCATGAAGCTCATCTCTCACGCAGTTGAGGGTACCTCTAGGGCGGCTTCAGCATCATGCCTGGATGCTGTTGTGTGACTTTGTGGAGCCCTTTAAGGTTCCACCCTCTTTGGACTGACAGTATGAGATACAGTCTCCCACAGCGAGAAAGATGGAAAGACCCTGTCTACTATCGGAATCCACTTCTCTGTCCCGCAAAGGTCTTTTTTCAGCAATCAGCATGGGGGAAAGAAGTTGTGGTTCAGAAAGTCCCAGGGTCCATTCCAGGATGCTCAGAGAGATTTTTCCCCTGGGGCAGGGGGAGGAGTAATTCAAGTGGTAGATTCCTCCAATGTGGCAGAGGAGGTCCACTAAATCAGGGATCTCAGGATTCTCCTTCGGAGAAATCCTTGCAGCATCCCAGAAGTATTGTCCAACTGTCCATCTCTGGAGGCAGTTGGGGGATGTTGCTTCTTGCACCTAAAAGCCTGGTTAGCCATCACGAATGTCTGATGGGCACAAGGAATTATATCCAGAGGTTACTCCATTTCCTTTTTAAACCTCCCAAAGCCAAAGCACCACCTCCCCAATGTACCACCCAATCAGAGGAAGGCAGCTGCTTTGGAAATTGCAAAGTTGCTTCAAAAAAGAGTCATCCAGGAGATCCCTCCAGAAAAATGTGGATCAGGAATTTACTCCCAGTTCTTTTTAGTTCCAAGAAAACAGAGGACCTCAGGCTCATACTGTACCTAACTTACTTGAACAAATTGGTGAAACACACGAAGTTCAGGATGGTCATGATTCAGTCCATCCTTCCCTTTCTACAGAAAGATGACTGGATGTGTTCAATAGATATGAAAGGAATAATGGTATCATATTAAAATGAACAGATGCTCCAGAAGGTACCTCCATTTCAGGCAGGGAGCCAGTCACAACCAATTTCATGTGCATCCATTTAGTCTCACCACAGCCCCCGGGTGTTCACCAAATGCATGACAGTAGTTGCAGCTCATCACAGACTGCACAGATTTCATGTGTTTCCATATCTGGACAACTAGCTCCTAGTTGTACCAACCAGGCATCTACTGATCCAGGCCAAGGACTTTTTCTTGCAATTGGCTTCAACCTTAGGGATCACTATAAATCTTCAGAAATCAAAATGCAACCAGTACAAATTATAGATTTTATAGGACCCTATTTGGCCACAAACAAAATGCTGGCCTGTCTTCCACCAGATAGGAATCTTTCACTAAGGTGCATATCAGACAATTGCTAGAGGTTCCAGTTCTTTAAACAAATCTTGTTCTCAGGGCTTTGGGCTCTATGGCTGCAACAATAACATTACTACAGACAGCTCGCTTACACATGAGAGTTCTTCAGTGGATGTTGTCAGTTCAATGTTCCCTTCTGCACCAACTCCTGAATAATCCTATAAGACTGTCTCAGGTGTGTAGAAATTTTCTATCGTGGTGGCTTCATGACCCAGAAGTCACACAAAGTCGATCGTTCATTCTTCCCACTCCCATCACCATGCTGATCACGGATGCCTCCCAGCTCAGATGGGGGACATTACCTGTGACGGACAGTTCAAAGCATGTGGACTCCCCAGGTGACCAACCTACATGTCATCATCCTAGAGATGAAGGTGCTACTTCTAGTGTTGCAAATTCTTCACTCCCTTCTCACTCTAGGGGACAATTATGATTCAAACCGACAACGTCTGTTATGTGGTTCATCAACAAACAAGGTTGAACCAGGTCTTACCTCGTTTGTTGAGAAGCAGTGGGAGTATGGCAATAGGCTCTCTCTACAAACTACTTTCTAACTGCAGTGCACATTCTGGGGTAGCACAACATATTGGTAGACAGGCTCAGCAGAGTCTTATTGATGTCCCACAAGTGGTCTCTGAATTAGTCAGTGGCAAACAAGATTTTCCTCAAATGGGGTCAGCCTTGTTGTGACCTCTTCGCTTCTTCCCTCAACAACAAATGCAGCAGATACTTTGCCCTGATCCCTCCACAGGGACAGTCACCAAGAGATGCTGTAGTCCATGCTTGGTCCCCTGGTCTACTTTATGCATTCCCACCTGTTCACCTGATTCCCAAATTCCTTTAAAAAGCATGCAGGTTGAAGGGCAAAGTGATCCTCATTGCTCCCTTTTGGCCTCGACAAGTTTGGTTCACCTTCCTGTGGTCTCATCTGATTTGCCCTCCACAGACACTGGAACCCATTCCAGATCTTCTGTCTCACCCCTTATGGCAACTCCATCCAGATCTTCACAACTTGAAATTAACTGCATGGTTTCTCCAATTCCAATGGTAGCTAGACACTCCAGGCTTTCTTCCCCAGTTCAAAGAATTCTGATTTCCTCCCTTAAGACCTCTGCCAGGAAGATTTATAAAAGTAAATGGAAAAGGTCTTCCATTTCAGCCTAGCAGCATCACATTGACCTGCTCATGGCACCCCATTTCGGCAGTCTTGGATTTCCTAGCTGGTCTGTTTCATTCAGGGGCCAGTTTTTCTACTGTCAAAGTTCAGTTGGCAGCCATTTCTAATGTCCATATTGTAAAAAATGCTGGATCCTTAGCTTCTTCTAGGCTTTGCAAAGCTTTTTTCAGAGATATGTTTCTTCTTCATCCCGCTATCAAAGATTGTACCCCTCCGTGGGATATCATGTTTTTTTTCCAAGCTCTGATCTTACCTCCCTTTGAACCCGCTGCAAAGGCAGATTTAAAATTTTTGTCCTGGAAAACAGCTTTCTTAGTAGCCATTACTTCTGCCAAAAGGATGTCGGAGCTTCATGCCTTATCTTCCAAATCCCCCTATCTTATTTTTCGTAAAGACAAAGTTACTCTACATACTAATCCCTCTTTCTTACCCAAGGTCGCTTCAGTAAATACCATTAATCAGTCCATCAACCTCTTTGTGTTCTTCCCAAATTTTCAGAATAAGAGAGAATATATGTTGCACCTGTTAGACATTCATAGACAATTGCACTTCTATCTGGATAGAACAAAATCTTTCAGAAAATCTGACCAACTGCTTGTGCCTTTTTCCGATTCCAAAAAAGGGAAACCTGTTGTCAAAGCTACCATTGCTCGATGGCTGCGGGATTGTATTTCTTATTTTTATTCGTCAAAGAATGTTCCTTTACATAGGCAAGTCAGGGCTCATTCCATGAGATCCATAGCCACGTCTCAGGCCTTTCGGTCTAGGGTTTCTTTGGAAGACATTTGTGCAGCTGCTTCATTGGTAAGTTCTCACACTTTTATTTTGCATTACAAACTCAATATCACCTCCAGGAATAGGGATGCTTTTGGCTTTGTAGTGCTGCGGAATATACTTCCAGGTCGGAACTGAGACCCACAGGTTTGATGAAGACTGAAGCAGACAACACAGATGGAACATTATGGTGAGTATATGACTTCTTTTTTCTATCTTTGTAACAACTGCCTTTCAGTCCAACATTACATAAATTGTTCAATCCCTGGTTTCCCTTAAACTTCACTCCGCCTCCTCAACATTATTGTGCATGTACTGTTCCCATAAAATCCATTTATTTATGTGTTATATGCTCCTTCCCTTTTCTAAAAATCCCTCTTCCATTTTTTAATCTATTTTTACAATATTTTATACTTCAAATACAGTTGGTTTAGATTTAGATTTCCATTTTCTAGTAATTGCTTTTTTGGCAGTCAACTGAATTAAACTTTAATAAGGCCTTACTATGTCTAGGCAATTCAGATTCTGTGTCCCATCTCAAAAGAATCATTTTCTTAGTAACAGCCATTTGCTCCCCCAATTTGTCTGATAGCATACTCTGTAGGGAATTTTTAAAATCTACCAACTCTTTACTCTCCAAAAGAACATGTTCCTAGTTATGTCTATCTTTCCAAAATTCTTGTTGGTTTGCTTGTTCCTATATATATATATATATATATATATATATATATATATATATATATATATATATATATAACATTTCAATAAAAAATATTTAAAAAAAGAAAATGTAATATGTTATTCAAAATGTGTTCTGTATACCGTATTGCGCTTCTATTTAAAAATCTATCTTAGGTGCAACTAAATATGTTGCTAAGGTGTATATGTATTCTGGAACATGTTAGTGATCTAAAATGCAGCAAAATGAGCAGTCCAGTTGCAGCAGCGCAATGCAGCGGTATAAATAGTCCAGTAGTGAGGTGTTTTCACAAAAGCTGGCATATTTCTCATAAACTCAGATTTATGGTTTTGGTACAGGTAGAGTTCAATGAATGTGGATGTGACATTAAGCAATTCAGTTTATTAATTTCAAACATATAAACCCAATCATATGACTACAGAAATTAAGTGGAACAGGTTACTTTAATAATGCTGCAGTTAACAGGTATGTATATCTTTAAATATGTTCAGTGCTAGTTGTATAACTTACTGACCACGTTCATATGTCTTGAAGCTGTTGCTGTCTATTTGGCCTCTAGATGTTTTAGGCTGAGACACCACAGACTTTTGCATTTCTCCTTTCTATAAAAATTAAATTTTTAGTGTCATCATTGTGGAATATCTATTGTGTTTGGGCACTCAGGTACATACTGAATTTAAAATTGACTTTTCTTCATTAAGAATTTACGGGGAACACTGCAATGAAGTAGGTTAAGCCACATTCTCATGGTCAGCATAAAGACTTTTAATGTCAACTCAGATATTGCATTCCTGCACCTTGAAGGATATTCATATACCCACATCTTGAAGCTGAGTATCATGTAGTTTGCCACCCACATATGTTCTAATATCCATTCAGTTCTTTTGGGGATCCCAATAAATATTGAACTGCATCTCTAAAACAGATCAAACTTTTTTATAGTAACATTGTTCTGGACAAATGTTTTCTACATTCATTCATAAACTGCTTGTAGGTTGTTTCAAGTACAAAGCTAATTAAAAGAGTTGTCCTACCAGAAAAAAAAAAAAGGAATTGGTGCATGTATGTTGTTACTCCAATCTAATTTACATTTTCAGAGTCTTAGATTCTAATGGACTGAAAAACACAGTAAATATATTGTGTAAGCATAGCGATAAAATATTCATTCTGAAAGTCAAAACGCAGATAGTCAATATCAGAAAAGATATCAGTTTCAGCTCCTTTTGCACACAAATTCTTTCCTTGGAATTAACCTCTTCTGATACGGTATGATTCCTTTGTGAATAAATAACAAATCAATTACAAATAAAAGATATGATGACAATTTGTTACTGAGAAATATTTCAGCTTTTATGTGTAGGCTGTTCATCCTATACACAGACTAACCACTTGACTGGGTATATTCATGATGTCTGACTGTAATTAAGAGCAGGAAACGTGTCTATTGTAATGCATTCCATTTGTTACACACACACACACAACATGCGGACACACACACCACACACACACACACAACATGTGGACACACACACCACACACACACACACAACATGCGGACACACACACCACACACACACACACACACACACACACACACACACACACACACACACACACACACACACACACACACACACACAAACACACACTGCACACACACACACACACACACACACACACACATACACACATACTAACCTAGTCTAAAGCAACAACTAATGTTAGTAAGCCACTATATCTGTGATGCAGGAGAATAAAACCAAACTGTGACTCAAATGAATAGAACTGTAAACCAAAGATGTCCATCCATGGTATCCAAAGTATGCATGTGAGACTCATCTGACAGCAATAACTGTACTTACGGTAGCAGTATTAATATATTATTGTAATTCCCAAATATGTAATATTATGTTAACTTTTAAAATAAAGAACCTCAGTTTGGTTTTATTCAGCTGTGGCTGACACTTTGTTCAGAACACGGCACATTTCTACAGAAAATAGAAAATACTCCAGTAAATTATGGTTTCTTTATTAATCTATAAGTAAGATAGCAGTCATAAGATCAAAATTCAGCAGTTCACTGTTTCTTTTGGTAAAATTTTCTGTGTGATGACTTAGTGATTCAGATCTTGGCTTCATAGCTCCAGGGTCCAGAATTTATTCCTAATTTCCAGTCACCATATGTGTGGCTTTTTGCATGTTCTCCTCATGTCTGCATGGGTTTTCTCTGGGCCCTCCAGTTTCCTTTCACCTCCCAAAAAACATGCTTGTTGATTTGCACTCTAAAGTGTCCTTCTATATTGCATTTACACTTGCTTTTGTGGCTAAGTGTTGTTCATATTGACCAGTTCACGTACCCTGTTACTAAATAAATAAATAATAAACAAACAAACAAAAATGTCCTTAGCATAAACCATATAAAATCAGGTAGCTTTAGTAGTATCTGTATCTGTAGCTTTAGATGACTATTCAGAATTATTTTGTAAAACTTCCAAAATCTTTTTTTATCTAACTTGGAAGTGAACATCTGTAAAGATTTTATACAGATAACAGCATAATATATTTGCTTTATATAGTGACATTTTGCATGTACACACTGTGTCCTACTTTTTAATATCTAATGAATAAAACATGAAGCACCTGAAATTAGAGATACAACCCATGTTCACATATTTATGAAAAATCAGCACCTAACATATGGCTTGCATGTGTGTACCGGGTGGTCAGAAATATCAAGCAGATTATATTCCCTTCTTTTATTCCCTCAGAAAATAGCAACACTGGAGAGCAGTGGACATAATTCACCATTTTTGAGGATATGCCTTTCCAAAAGCAGGTCATAACATTTCAGGTTTTATATTTATATTTGCATAAATAAATGCAAGTTTATTTTACAATCTGATTCATAGGTTCAGAGGTTTATAGGTGCGTACTATGCTAACAACTACTAGGGTCTTTTTAAGCCCAGCCACGCATGAAATGTGTGACAAGTTCTGGTACCTTTAAAAAGTGTAAGCAAGGGCTTGCGAGATTAATCATTTACAGGGTGCCTGTGTCCATTAGAGACACAGGTGACAAACCAGAGATGAATTTTGTGTTCTCTATTCAGCTGTCCAATTTACATTTGAATTGATGTTGATATATCATATGTTGACATTAAAGTCTCACATCTCCACCTCTTCCCTTGTGGATTTTTTTTTTGAAGCTAGACTAATTATCAGTAACATAAACTAGAACAAAATATACAGCCATACTATTGATGTGGACTGGACTATTAAGAAACAAATGCGTTTTTCCTTTAAGGAAACTTCATATAATGCCTTCATACATGTGGTGAATCCTTTTTGTGTGAGATAAAATCATATATAGTTAAAAAGACTTGCAAAGATCAGAGGTTTAGATGGGCTTCTCATAATATTTTCAGACAGAGACATAAAAGAGTAATGTCAAAGTCACATTGTTATTTACTTCAAGTCATTCAGGGAAAAGAGACTAATTTACTTATCTGCAGCCTGGTGGGAGATATAGACATCTGGAAAATTAATCTGCTCATTGGACAGTTACTCATGCCTTAGACTATCTCATTGTCTGAAATAAAACAAATACATTTCACACTTTAGAACAGCATGTGTGTAGTATTAGCACCGTGGAGTTATATAGGGACAGAAGGCTGAATGAATGCCTGCATTCCAGAAAGAATTCATGACGTTTATTTAGCTGATGATTGTCTCAAGAGTGGAAGACTCAAAGCTTTAAAATTATGTATGTATTTAAGGTATTTAAAATATTTTCTTTTTTATTTATATAACAATATTTGCATCTCATTCATAGTTTGTGCGAAATTCTCTTATTTTGCAGTTTATACTGTCATTTGGAGGCTTCCATGAAGATCTTTGGCAGTGACATATGATCTTTAGTTATTGCTACATGGTCCAATCTTTTGAAATTATGAAATATTGAAATAATTAATTCATTGTACCTCCTTTTTCTGTGTAGGTCCATTCTTGCTTCCTCACTTGACTTGCATTTCATGCCTCACCAGCAGGTACAATAAAAAAAAAAGTAGTAGACATAGCCTAGTGCAACTTGTAAACAGGATTGATACTGAAAGAGTAACTAACTTTTTATAGAATCAACAACTACTTATAGTATGAAAAGTGAATACAGATACATGATTCACAGTATTTGCTGAAAACCATACATACATATATGTGTGTGTGTATATATATATATATATATATATATATATATATATATATATATATACACACACACACACACACACACACACACACACACACACACACACACACACACATTATTTACAATATTTCAGAATGCAGTATACTTGAGTCTACTATTTACACATGCACAGGCTGAGTCAGTGACACTGTTAAGCTCGGGGTGCTTTATGTATTTATTCATTTATTTTAAATAAATACATTTTTTTTTATTTAAAATAAATAAATAAATGGTCCAGAGTGACCTGGTCTAAAGCACTGAAGCTTTCTGTTTGTTGTTTTCCCACCATTAATTGGGACAGTAATGAGCAGAAAGCCCATAAATATTAAAAAGTGTAGTGACTAGTTATGGACTTCTGGCTTGAAAGAGCAGCAGCAGGCCATGGTAGTGTGATGTAAGTTTTTTTGTTAATATAGGTATGATAGGATAGATTTTGAAGGAGTTAGATCAAGTTGCTATGTGTTTCACCAAGCCATGCTTATGTTATCTGATATGGTTACTTTTTTGACTGCTGGGCTAAGTTTCTACAAAAATTTTGTTTGCAAAAATATTAGGTAATTTTAAGGGATGCGGGTGGAAGGATGTAAGGTAAAGCAAGGGTGACATTGTTATGTTAATCTATTCAAACTACTGCAGAGTTTTATTTTGTCATTGTTAACTACAGTTAGACATCCTAGATGTATAGTATATAGATAACAAAGTAGCTATAATGGCTAGCCTGAATACAGGGCTGCTTGTTTGGATCAAGCATGATTGACTACTGCCATTTGCTCAGGCATTCTTGGAAGGCCTTGCAGGACTAATATGAATGGTGTAAAGCAAGTTGGAAAGGAATACTTAACTGGAGGGCCTACTGGTTGTATGAAACAAAGCTAAAGTACATTATGAAGCCAGTATTTTTCTACCACAATCAGATGTGTTGGGTGGACACTGTCAGCAAAATGGCTATAACTGTTGGATGGGATTGGGTACTATTTGGGAATGAAAGTAACTTACTCTTTTGTCGTTTGCTCAGTTTAAGCAGCCCAGTTGTACTGGACTTGTGTGCATGCTTTACTCTCTCATATGATCGTATTCTATTACTGAGCTAATTTCACCTGAGCTGGTATGCTTGATAAAGTTTTACCCTGTGCAAGGCTAGGAGAGTCCATTTACTTCTAGTTGAGACTAGTTGGGCCATGTTGGTGCTTGTTATTACATCTAATAACTTATTCTGTGAAAGTGACTGCTGTTATCATTCTCCATAGACTACTCAGATGTATTTAAATGTGTTTTTTCATTTCAGATAAGAAGAATATGAGACAAACAGATCTCTCTAATAGGTTCATATTGCAATGCATGTATAGCATGTCATTTTACTAAAAGGCATGAATTGATATGAATAGGCATATTGGTTGCATACACCAGGAGATGAACAAAGTAGAAGTGCTGAGATGACATGAAACAGATTTACATTAGATACATTCCTAGGTAAACCCCTATTAGATGGACAGTAACAAAGTGCTGAAAATAATTAGCTTGGTCAACAGCTATTCTGTTTGCAGGAGGCTGTGAATAACAAGTTTATGATTTAATTTATTGCCTGCTGATGCCTAAAAAAAGAAAAATATAGCCCTGATTACAATGTCAGCTGCTTTTCTGACATTTATTTTTCTAACTTTATTTTTCAAAAGCAAGACAGTGTAAATTGCAGGAAAATTGAATCAGAAGATGCAATGTAAATCAGTATTGTAAATCTGAGTGCAAAAGATTTCTACATGAGAAACACTTCAGTATATTAGGATATAACGAGACACCTTTAATTTAGTCTGTCAGCCACTTCTCTTCCTATTTGTCTTCTGCCTTTAAAATCTTATCAAACTTCTCTATATAAATCTTTTGTAGAATTGTATGGTTTAATTTCTCCAAGTCTCCAAGTCTTTTGGGTTTCTAATACCATGATGAGAATGGACCCCATTCCTAAGTCAAACTATGATTAAAGTTTGTGAAATTAGTATTGTTTCAGTCTTTGATGTTAGTCAAAAGTGCTCTTCGCAGCACCCACAATGTGCCCAGAACTGACTCCATCCATATGGAGTTACATGTATCAGTACCATATCTAAATATGACTGTAAATTATTTTTTTTATGAAACCTATTACTCCTACTGCTATTGGAACTGTCTGGGTATCCTTCTTCCATACTGCCCTTGTTTCTGCCTGCAAATCTCATTATTTTATGACTTTGCATCTCTGTGTATGTAAGACATTGTAATCACTGGGTGCAGCAATTTCAGTGATCAATGCTACTTTTGCGTTCTTTTCATTGACTACTATGTCTGTTTTTTCACATCTGTTTTTTGAACTGTTGGCAATGGATGATCCTATGTGATATAAACTTCAACATTCTGTATATAATGCTTTATGGCTCACATTTCCAATACATCTCAGCAACTTCTATATTGTAGTGTTTACACAATTCCCAGTGCAACAGTCTTGCCACATTATTATGCCTTTCAGTATACAGGCCCTCTGCCATTAGTGTATCACACCCAGCAACAAGATGCGCAACTGTCTCCAGTTCTGTTTTACAGAACCTGCATTTGTCTGTTTCTCCCCCATGTTCAATGGACTTTGTAAATCAAAGTGTACATAGTTCACTGCCCTGGACCACTAATATTAATGTTTTGGGTGGCCACGGTGGTACGGCGATTAGCGTTGCCACCTCACAGCAAGAGGCTGTCCGGTTCGATTCTCAGCTGGGGTGTCTTCTGTGTGGAGTCTGCATGTCCTCCCTGTGATAATGTGGGTTTCCTCCAGGTGCTCTGGTTTCCTCCCACATTCCAAAGACATGCTGTAGGTGGATTGGACACTCTAAATTGGCCCTAGATGTGAGTGTGTGCATGCGTGTGTGCCTTCTGTGGAAGGTTGGGTGCTGGGATGGCAACTCAACACTGTAAAAATCTCCACTGCCAATCGTTCTGCTGATCGTTTTCTGCTGTGGTGACTCCTAACCGGGATAAGCCAAAAGGAGATGATGATGATCTTTTGGTTTAAATTCACCTCTTCTTAACCATTCCTGTGTCAGATCTTGATTGACATGAGGTTGTTCTAGGAGTTTTTCTGTACTTGGCAACTACATTTATGCCTGTTCCACGTTTCTTGCCTTCTTATCTGATCCTCCTTCTTATATTCTTTCTTTTGTTTTTTTTTTGGCACATTCAATTGTTGCCGAATTTTTGTCTACTTTATTTTTGATTTCCATTCCCACTTGACACCGATCATCTTAGACTTGTTCTCTTTATATTTTGAAACTGTCACTATATTTGGATCTGGTGAAATCTGCAGATATGTATGCAGTCCTACAATTCCAGATCTATATAACTACCCTTGGTTTAATTTCTCCAAGTCTTTTGGGTTTCTAATACCATGATGGGAATGGACCCCATTCTGAAGTCAAAGTATTATTAAAGTTCATGAAATTGGTACTATTTCAATCTTTGACGTTAGCCAAAAGTGCTCTTTGCAGCACCTGCAATGTGTGGTGAACTGACTCCTTCTGCAATTCATACTGTTATCTGTATCAGTAGCATATCTAAATACAACAGTAAATTCTTTTGTATGAGACCTGCTGTTGCTACTACTGTTGGAGCTGTCTGGGTATCTTTCTCACACATTGCTCTTTTTTCTGCCTGCAAATCCTGGTATTTTATGACTTTGTGTCTCTCTGTACGAAAAATACTGCAGTCACTGGGCACAGGAATTTCAGATCAATGCTACTTTTGTCTTCTTTTCATGGAGTACTATATCTGGTTTTCTAGCATCTATTTTTTGAATTGTTGGTAATGGATGATCCCACGTGATGTAAACTTCATCATTCTCTATAATGCTTTGTGAATTATGTTATAATTGGTTTGTGTAAGTCCCTCTTGAAGTATATTGACATTGTTTGGGAATTCAGTGATTGTACCTAATTTGCAGTCATCAGCAAACTTGGTCACCACAGCCCCTCTGTTTTGGCCTGAACATCTGACAAGTATATTCCAAACATTTGGGGGCCCAGCAGCAACCCCTGTGGAACCCCACTGGTGACAGGTCTGTTGGTTGAGGTAAAGTCCCCAACTTTGACTGAGTGTGATCTGTCAATGAGCCAGGTACCAATCCGCCTGATGATATAAGGGTTGATATTCAGCTGGGAGGGTTGATATTCACCTGGGAGATTTTATCAATGATGCCCGAATGTGGCAAGGCTGTTGCATTGCATATTATGCAAACATTATAGTATCGAAGTAATACTGTAATGTTTGCATAATATGCAATGCAACAGCCTTGCCACATTATTATGGCTTTCAGTAGACAGGCCCTCTGCTATTAGTGTACCACACCCAGCAACAAGATGTGTGACTGTTTCAATTCTGTTTTACAAAACCTGCATTTGTCTGTTTCTTCCAAATGTTCAATGGACTTTGTAAACCAATGTGCATACAGTCTGCTGTCCTGGACTGCCAGTATTAAACTGTCATCTTTTCGGTTGAATTTACCTCTCCTTAACCATTTCTGCATCAGATCAAGAGTGACGTTAAGGTGTTCAGGAGTTTTTTGTACTTGCAACTATATTTATACCTTATCCACATTTCTTACCTTCTCATCTGGTTGGCATCTGTCATGTAGCGTGAGATTGTTATGCATACCTGTCAACCTCTTGGCCCAAAAAGTCTGGACAAAGCCCAAAATCATGGGGTGGCAAAAGACCAAAAAATAGGTACATAGGTTCATAGGTGTGTACTAGGCTAATGGCCCTGGAGCCTTTACAAGCCTAGCCCATAGGATTACTCTGGCATCGTGCCACCCGACCTTAGTTCCCATTGCCTCTGTCAAGTAGAGCCACTGGAGTGATCCCCGGGCTAAATTTTCTATTCCCCATCCACTCATCAAGATTTCTGTTAAAGTGGGCCAGTTGAGGCACTCTGTTTGACATGTATTGGAAGTCTGTTCCATAGCATGTGCAGTCTCTGGGTTATGAACCTATCCCTCCAGCTTGTTCTGTTGATTGTGGTAATGAGGTTGAGGTCTCTGGAGCATGTAGTGTGGAGGGATTGGGATTTCTTTAGATGTAGCATTCCTAACAGAGCTGGGTCAGACATGGCTTTGTAAGCAAGCAGAGATCTCCTCTAAGTAGGCGATATGAGACAGAGAATAGTTGGAGTTTTTTGAGTCTGTCCATATAGGACAAGTGTTTAAGGCCTAAGATCCTCTTTGCGGGGTATTTGTGCGGCCTCTCCAGTTGCTGTAAGTGTCTAGTGAGGTACATGCCAGATGGGGCATTGTACTCGATGATTGGCCTAATGAGGGAAGAGTAGAGGGAGACAATGACCTCTTTCTTCCTGGATGCGAAACTCTTAGTAATGAGATGTGCCACATAGAAGGACTTTCTGACCACAGTGGCAATGTGGTGGTCAAAAGAGAGGTTGCTGTCAACCTGTGTTCCCAGATCTCTTATGATGCCTTCTGTGTTCAGTGGACTACCATCGATGTGGTAATTCATGGGAACTGGGTTTTTCCCAATGGGGATAACAACACATTTTTTAGCATTGAGCTTAAGGCCATGGTTCTGACACCAGTCATTGGTCTCAATTTGGCATTTCTGTAAGATATTAGCATCACTTGGTGAGTTAATTATGGCTCCCAACTTGCAGTTGTCTGCGAACTTTGTCAGCCAGAACTTCGTGTTGGCCTGGACTTCAGAGAAGTAGATACCAAACAGGAGAGGACCCAGGACCGAACCCTGTGGGGCTCCACTTGTGACTGGTCGACAGTCTGACTTGGAGTCAGCTACTTTCACACTGTGGGTACTATCTGTGAGCCAGTTTGCAACCCACCTAGTGATATAGGGGTTAATCCCTAGCTTAGCGAGTTTTTCTATGATTCCTGAGTAGGGAATGGTATCAAAGGCCTTGGCCAGATCAAGGTAGGCTGTATGAACTACCTTGCCTTCATCCACAACTCTGGTGGCTGACTCAAAGAAGTCGACCAGGTTGAGCAGGCAGGTACAGATTCTAAATATTATGGGTGAGGGGTTGGGGGAAATAGGATGAAATATCTCAGAGGAAGAGTCAAGAGAAACTCAATGTTTTTGTGACCTGTGGTGGAAACCAAAAGCCATGCAGGTAATCTCAGGTTAATGTGGAGTTGGCAACTATTTCCTGATATATTCCACAGCTAGGGTGAGTTACTAACTACTACAGCAGTAGTAGCTCCATGGAGCTCCAAGGAGTTGGCGGCCCACCTGCTGCACGGTTATATGTGGGGTGCCTGGTTGGAACAAATGGGAAATTCAGGGATGGGCAAGCAGGGTATCCAGAGGTAACAGCCTGAGGCTGTGTGGGGTGGGGGCACATGATTTAATTAAAAAAGGCAAAGCAAGCTTTTGCACTTTGGAAACAAGGACACAAAGCACATTTACTTCTTTGGAGTTGTAGTTTTAAGTACTAGGTAGGCAACTGTAAGAAAATAACTGGGGTGTTCCGATCTTTTCAAATATGAATCATTCTACTCACTGTAGTAAGGAAGCACAAGAGAAACAGGCTACTCAGATATGCAGTACATGGTATGAAATTCAGGCAACCTTAGGTTATTTAAGCAATAACCGACAATGTCAATGTGGTATATTAAGATTTACCCATGGTTGGAGTGGTTTAATCATGAAGGCGAAGCCCGAATGATTAAATAAAGCCAACCATGAGTAAATCTTAATATACCACACCATGGAGTCAGTTATTGCTCTTATACAATGACATTATTTAAGAAAAAAATTACTTACTTTTCTTAAATAATGTCTTTGTATAATGGCACAGTACTGTCCTTCCATGGTTGGTAATATCCTGGTGCCTTTTTTGATGCACTGTGCATGTATATGGGACTTGAATTCCTATGGAGAAAAGAAGGTCTCTGTTGCTCCGTTTTTTTTTAATTTTTTTTTTATTTTATAAAAAAAACTTTTGAACAGTTTGAACTAGTGTTTCCAACCACCCATGAACAAACATGTGTCTATATTCCTTCAGTCGGTACTCAGGGATCTACACTTCCCACATAGGGAATCAAGTACCATGGGTTAAAATATATCTCCATCTGAAAAGGTTGCTATGGATGAATTAAGGAACAACCATAATATTGCTATTTTTCCAGCTGATAAAGGAGGTGCAGTAGTTGTTATGAATATGGGATACTATTTGAATGAGGGCAGGGGACAGCTTGCAAATACTCAATGTTATATGCATATGTCTATTGATCCTACTGCAGTATTTAAGAAGGAAATTGATACCTTTTTAAACCAGGTGGAGGAGGAAGGTATTATCACCATGAACACTGTGAAACATCTTACTGTCACAGACCCCCAAAAACAAATACTTTACCTTCTTCCTAAGATTCACAAATCCCTTTCTAAACCTCCAGGGAGACCCATCGTGTCTGGCATAGGTTCCCTAACTGAACTTTTATTGGCCTTTTTAACACATCATTTGAAACCCTTACTCACTTCTGTTAGAGCCAGATTACAGGACACCACTCACTTCCTTCAAATTATACAGGATACACAATTGGAGCCAGGGTGGTTAATATGTACATTGGATGTGAAATCTCTATATACCAGCATACCTCATTGGGCTGGACTACAGGCTTTACAATATTGGCTTGTACATTCGGCATTATACCCACCTGGATTCAACACATTATTGGCATGTATGGCAGAACACGTTCTTAATAAAAATGTCTTTTATTTCCAGGGAGAGTGCTATTGGCAACTACAGGGCACTGCTATGGGGGCATCCTTTGCTCCCATATATGCAGACCTCTTCATGGCCTTTTTTGAAGAATGCATGATCTATGATCCCCTTCATAATCTATATATGGTGGAGATTGACATCTGGCGCAGATATTTGGATGATTGCTGGATGGTGTGGTGGGCAGATCAGGCATACTTACAGGAATTTGTAGAATATTTGAATGGAAATGTATGGGGCATTGAGTTTACAGTAACATCAAATCAGGATACTATTGATTTTCTGGATGTCACAGTATATAGGAATGAAGATCATACTCTGAACACTAAGACATATCGGAAATATCCACAGTACAATACTCTGCTCCATGCGTCCAGCATGCATCCGCACCACACCATCCGGAATATACCTAAATCTCAATTTATGCGTATCAAATGCATTAGTTCATCAGAACAAGATTTTGAACAAGCCAGATTAGATCTTTACCGTAGATTTAAAGACAGGGGATATAGAGAATTAGATATACTTAGAGCAAGTGAATGGTCTACTACTCAAGACAGAAATACTTTGTTAGAATATAAAAAACGAACAACTACATTGGAAGAATCTACCCTTAGGTTTGTGACTACATATGGAAGGAATCACAATGTTATTAGAAATATATTGGACACCCATTGGAATATACTTTTGGCCAATGAAGAATTAAGAAAACTTTTAGGTTTTAAATGCATGTTCTCATTTAGACGTGGAAAAACATTAGGAGGTCTCTTTTCTCACTACAAGCATAAGGAGAGTGGGGGTGCAATATATCAACAAATGACCATGACTAGAGACAAACTTTTGGGCACCTTCCCATGTGGTCATTGTGGTTCATGCTCACATGTAAGTAAATTGAAGGAATTCACCAGTGCCAGCACTAACAGAGTGTATAATCCAGGGTGTTTGGAAACTGTAGTAGTAGCTGGATCATCTATCTAGCAACTTGCCAATGCAAAGCTTTTTATGCGGGCCAGACCTCCCGCTCATTTAGAATAAGAATGACTGAACATAAAAGTGACATCCGAAATAAGAAAGAAACTAATGCCTTATACAGACACACTATTAAACACACTAATGCTAATTTTATGTTTATGATTATTGATAAAATCACAGGGGACAGAAGTAACCAACAAGGTTGGCATACCATCCTAAACCATAAAGAGAAATACTGGATCATTAACCTTGGGGGACTTTTTCCCCCAGGCCTTAATGATCATTTGTAAATAGCTCTATGATGGTGTGCATATATATTTAGATAACTCACTAGCTCGTGGTTATTATGGGCTAGTCTTCCTTGTAGGCCCTAATATGTTTATAATCAGCTAAATATGTATGTGTTCATTTTGATATTGTGGAGCATGTCTTCTGATCAATATTGAATATACCAGGATATTCCATTTGGGTATGTAGGAATTCTAGAATATATAAAATACTGGAGAATCGGATGGGACGCTGTCCTTTTAAATCTCTTGTTTATATATGACATATTAATATGTACACTTCCACACACATATATATTAACAAATGCTTTGTATTTAATTAATATTACACACTAGATTTGATGATCATTTGTAAATAGCTTTAAGATGGTATACATATTTTGATAACCCACTAGCTCGTGGTTGCTATGGGCTAGTTTTCTTTGTAAGGCTTAATATGCTTATAATCAGCCAAATATGTATGTGGTTATTTTGATATTATGGAGCATGTTTTTTTGATTAAATATTAAATATACCAGGATATTCCACTTGGGTATGTAGGAATCTAGATTTGTATAAAATGGAGAGAAAGTCGGATGGGCGTTGGTCCTTTCAAATTTTCACACATAGGATATACTAATATACATATATACACATACATACATACATTTTTAACAAATGCTTTATATGTAACCAATATCATACATAAGATTTTTCATATGCTAAGGTATCACACTTTATGAGCAAAGCATTGTATGAGGAATATAGGATATGCTCCCCAGGTAGAGTTGTATATGGCAAACATGATGCATTTTGGAAGATTATCATTATTTATATATAATTGGATATATGTTCTTCTTTTTAAAGACTTATTTTTGTTCCATTATAACATGGGGACTTTTTGTTTTGAGATTATTAGTGCACTAAATAATATGCTTGAACTTAATTTCATGTTTGAAATGCAATAATGTACTCTAACCACTAGGTTGGGCTGTACCATGTTTTCCATTGGTTGGGGATATGTGTAAATACTTATCACTCTTAAGAGAGGGGAAACTTTACCCACTGATGAAGGCTTGAAAGCCGAAACCGGTTTGGAGATATTTGCAACAAGAATATGGAATAAATACTGTCTTTAAACTTCATTCAAGATTTCAGTGTCTTAGTATTGCTTTTTGTTGGCCGCTAGTGTTTGGATGTTTATGGTTTGGCCGGGCACACCATACTTGCAAAGCATATGGTTCTGGTTCATGGACAGAACCCACACTGTGAAAGTAGCAGACTCCAAATCCAACTTCAGACCAGTGACAAGTGGAGTACCGCAGGGTTCAGTCCTGGGTCCTCTCCTGTTTGGTATCTACTTCTCTGAAGTACAGGCTAACACAGAAGGTCTTTGGCTAACGAAGTTTGCAGATGACTGCAAACTAGGAGCCATAATCGAAACTCCTAACGATGTGGACATCCTATAAAAGGGCCTCACTGAGACAGATGCCTGGTGTCAAAGCCATGGCCTGAAGCTCAATGCCAAAAAGTACATTTTAATCCCCTTTGGCAAAAACTCTGTGCCCATGAACTACCACATAGGTGGTAGTCTACTTAACACCAAAAGTGTGATAAGAGACCTTGGGACACAGGTGGACAGTAGTCTCTCCTTTGATAATCACATCACCACAGTGGTCAGGAAATCCTTCTATGTGGCACACCTCATCACAAAAGGTTTCTCATCCAGGAAAAAAGAGGTCATTGTCCCCTCTACTCCTCACTCATTAGACCCATTATAGAGTATGTACCTCACATGACATCTACAACAACTGGAGAGGTCACAGAAATACCTCACAAAGAGGATTATTGGCCTCAAACAGATGCTGTATGCAGACCATCTCAAAAACCTCCAGTTTTAGTCCGTCGCATATCGCCTACTCAGAGGCGATCTCTGCATAATATATAAAGCTATGTCAAACCCAGAGCTGTTGGACATGTTCCACTTAAAGAAATCCCAGTCCCTCTGAGCTACATGCTCTAGGGACCTAAACATTGTCACCCCAATAAAAAGAACATGCTGGAGGGATAGATTCCTGTCCTAGAGATTTCCCATACTCTGGAACAGACTACCTATCTATGTCAAACAGAGCTCCTCATTAGCACTGTTCAAGAAAAATCTTGATGATTGGATGGGAAATAGGAAATTCACCCCAGGGATCACTTCTGTGGCTCTGCTCAACAGCGGCACAGGAAAATAATTTTCTTGGGTGGCGAAAGCCAGGGTACCTTTTTGGCTAGGCTTATATAGGCCCTAGGGCCAATAGCCTAGTACCTACCTGTGAACCCATGAAACCTATGAACCATTCATTTCAACTCACAGCCACTCAGTGAGCATGAAGAGAGCAGGTAAGTATGTATATCATTTAAGAGGACACAAACCTTAGAGCTGCATTTTAGGTACCCTATTCTGTCTTTCCTTTACCTATAGTTATGCCTTCTGTGCCTTAATTCTCTAAACCTGTTTGGTCCCCCTTACAGCTTTGGACTGATAACTGAATCTCCCTTATTATTGTCTTTGTAAAGAACAAGTTGCTTGGAAGAGCCAGTTATGAGGTATAAAGACACAGACATATTTTTTTTAATATTTATAGATTCATGGATTAGTGCTAGGCTAACTACCCTTATGGGTCATTTTAAACCTAGCCAATTACCCCATGTGACAATCTAACCCTGCACCTTGTGTCTTTAAGGTAAGCTCCTTAACCATTATGCCAACTTCCCACCTCAAACAAGTGATTTACATTTTGTGGGACTTGACTGGTTTATCTATTGATCTCTGTTGTGTTTAATTAAGTACCTGGCAGCTTTCCACACACTTTGCAGACATTCATTCATTCATGTTGAAAAATGAATCATCATTTTGGATGTGCTTCTGTTTCAGGATATGCTTATATAAATATGATTACTTGATACAATTGTGTAAAATCATATTTCATCAAATGTGTAATTTAATGGATTTTTTTTTTTTTTTTTTTTGGACTCCTTCCCAGATCAGGATCAGGACACTAGAAGTAAGGATTTTCCTGTGGAAGATTCTGTGAGTGGGATGAAGAGGAGTTAAGGGCAGCCTGCTATTGTGCCATCCTGATAAGAGTGAGGGTCTTTTATTTTTGTTTCTGCTTTACTCACAATCTTACCCCATGCCAAATGTGCAAAGATATCAATACAAAGTTTTGTCTGTGGTTGATCTGCCTATGCATGTCTTAGAGTCTCCAGTCTCTACTTGTGGCTGTATTCTGAATAACCACTTGATCTCTTCAACCCAGGATAGGTGAGTAAAATGGAGCTGTCTTCTTAACCTGTCAAATGATTCCTCAGGTACCAGGTCTGCTAACTGAAATCCCAGTCACCTGTGTCCCAATAAGGGCTGCATTCCTCTATGCCCAAGATACAGCCCTAACCCAAAGGATTCTTATGGTGAACATCCACTATGTTATTCACACAGGAAAATACTACCATAATATTCTGTCTACAGCATCCTGATGTACTGGGAAAACTGCCTGTGGTTATTTTGTTACTGTACTCTTCAGCTGTTTACATTTGCTTATATACCAGTAATGCTTACCACATTGGATAAATGAATCATGCAGAGTGCAGATTTCTTAACACTAAGATAAGTGCAGTTTCTTGCTGCCACTGCAAAATACTGCATTTAAGGTGTGTGAAACTGTATGATTACACCAGTGTTACTAACACAGCAGCAACTAACATGCAGCTGGTCAGTATATATTATATATATATATATATATATATATGTGTGTGTGTGTGTGTGTGTATATATATATATATATATATATATATATATATATATATATATATATGACATACACAAGTGACCACTGGAGGTAAATATTGAAAAATATATCTTTTTTATCTTGCCATGAAGTTCTACTTAATTCAAACCTGCCAACAGCACAATAAGTACTTATTACTAATTTTATTATTATTTTCTAATTCTGAATGCCATCATGGGGGCAGACACCCTGATGTGATCTTGTTTTCTTGTAAAACTTCTTTATGCCATAATGTACTGTAACATCACCACTGAAGAGATAAAAGTGCTGTAGTGTGCCCTGTCAGATCACAATCCATTCGCTTAGAACGGAAACAGAGAAATACTGCCAAGTTTGAGAATACTCAGTTAACCAGTCAGTGACTTATTTCCAGTGGCTCTTACACATTTGTTGGCTACATATGGGTTGTATCATCTCTGAAAATATCTTGCACAAGGGTAAAGAGTGGCTAAGTTAATATAGTCTTTTTTGGGTTTCAGGTCCTGTCTTCCTTCTACCTTCTACCCTCTACCTTTTTTCTCAAGTCAGCCAGTGTCAATGATATTGGGTTCATTTATCTATGTCTGGTTATGTTTGCTGACTCAGGGAAGGGAAAGAATGAAGCTTTATATCACAGTGCACTGTAGATGTGAATTTTGATCCTGAATAGTTTTATGACATCATTGTGTAGAAAATAACAAAAAGGAGATATCAGTTAACTTGCTGTCTTCTTTCCATACAAAAATAAAAAAACAAGAAAACTTTCACATGTGATAGATAAAGTGACGCAGTGATGACAAGAGGGATAGTTTCCTGAAAATGTATCATGTATTACTAGAAAACCTCACCCAGACTCTGCCGCAACTTGCTGTGAGGGAAAGTTTAGTTTGTTTTTTTCTTTCTTGTATTTTGTGTTGCTTTATTGCCTTCTTCTGTTTTGTATATTGTAATTCATTTTCTTTACACTGTGTTTTACTTGTATTCTGATTTTAATTGCATATTTAAACTAGGAAAGAGACCACAGCTATCTCTCTTATGAGTCACAGAGAAATATTTTTTTTCCCACCTTGGTGTTGTGTTTTTAAACTCAACTGTCTTTCTAGCTACCTGCCCCTTATGTTAATTTGACCACATATCTCCTACCCTCTCCTCTTTCATTGGCTATTGTGAGTAAAAACATATTTTATGAAATCACTCCCTTCAACTATTTAAATGTATTGGCCATCACACTGCATTCCATAGAACCAGAATACAATACTATCTTGCTCTTTTAAAATTAATGACTTTCCACTTAGATAACTAAAGCTTAAGTTACCCCCTGTTTCATATGCAACTGCTTAGTGCACACTGCAGCTGTTAGGGTATTAACCCATTTTTTCCATCTTACCTTTAAAATCTACAACATCTACTCCAAAACCACCAATTACTAGTGAGCCTACATTTTGCCTCTCAGTAGTCATCTTGGGATTAGTGCTTCTGTTTTGCTTTTGGTGAGAGAAGGAGATTAGGAACATTATTTTCTGGAGACTGCTGATCACTGGAAAGCCTAATAACTGCTTCATAGGTGCCAATTTAGAATTCATGCTTATATTTTGCTCCTAGTGAGAGAAGGAGCAGAGTGCATAGATTCCTGTGTCTTTCTGGCTGGGAAGTGAGTGTCTGTGCTTGACCTTCCTGATTGGACTGGTTGCTATTCAAGGTATCTACCAGGAAAAGGCTACAACAAGCTTACAGACACTTACACCATGTGAGACAAGGCTGTGAATCACCAAACAGGCTGTGGCCAGCTTCTCTTCTTGACATTGGTGCTAGTGTTTTGCTTCTGGCTAGAGAAAGCAAAGGAGCATTGCAACCCAGCAGAGTGAAGCTGTGGTGAGAACAACACTAGTAATAGTCAGGCAGTAGCCATTCAGGTGACTGCCCTCATTTCATCATTTTTGACAAGTTAGGCCTTTCTTTCAATAAATACTGCTTGATTTGTTTCTAACTTCAAAAATATCTGCCTAAATGTTTTATCCATAAATCATCAGGCTGTGCTTATTAGTTTCTCCTCGAGTGTTTTTCAGTGCCCTGTATAGCTACAGGCACCTTGAGTGGACATTTGTCCTGTAAAAGCACTATTGAAAGTTCATCAATACCTAGTTGCACACAGGACAACTAGTTTACAGTGACAAGCACTGCCCCCAGAGTCGCAAACCGGATACTCCTCACATTACTTTATATTCTTACTCTAACCGTCTAATCAATAAAAAAAAATGGTCTGTTGCCATGGATAAGGACTTTCCCACTATCTACATTACCAGCTTGGTGGATATGGGCATCTTGAGGCAATGCAGAAATTGCCTCATGTTTACTGACAACCAGTTAATTCTCAACAAACTGACATTGTATGTGAGAGATGTATTTATACAATGTCACTGGAGGCAAAAATTCTCACTTAAAATGCTCCTAATGTCAATAAGGTTGTCAGTAGTACACACGCTGTATTCATCACACTCAATTCAAAGTAGACACGTAGACCCACATATGCTGAGGCACTTAAATTAAACCTTCCTAAACCCAAACACCTGCTAGACAAAGAACACATAACAAACATCCTCAGCAACCCTGAATGCACTCTTTCAAATCAACATCCATATCAACACATACAGCCACATCTCGTGGAGCCTCTACTTTTAAGCCCATAAGGCAAGCTACCACAGAATCCAACAGTCTAGTCATTGGAGACTCCATTGTGAAACACACTGATGTCCCTTTCACCAGGCTGAGTAAGGAGAAAGTCACTATCAGTTGCTTATCAGGGGCCAGGATCCTCCACATTGCACATGCACCCAGGTCACTGGACCACAAGTACCAGTATGACTCAGCCATAATTCATGTGGGTGTAAATGACCCTAGACATATTTCCCTAAACTATATAAACATTGTGGAGCTCTCAGAATATGTGCCCCAGGCTGGTGTGCACCTAGCATTGAGCAGCATTTTACCTTCTGCAAGGGTAATGTTACAATGTGAACAAAAGATGACTGACTTTAATAGTTGGCTTAGTTTCTGGTGTCATTCTAAGGTGGTGCAATATGTGTCAGCATGGAAGGAGATGGTCAAAAGATCACACTGCTTTGCCAGGGATGGCCATCACCTCTCCCCTCTAGGCTTTTCAATATTTGTTGAAACATTGTCCTCCCCCATTAGTGCCTGTTAGGCAATGCCAAACTGAAAGTACTTCTGACAGAAAATCAAAACCAAGAAAATCTAAAGGTGTTACTGCTCAATGCTAAGAGTCTAAACAAAAAAATCTACTTCCTAAAAGCTCTTTTCAACCTAGAAAATGTCTGTACGGTCACTGAGACATGGTCTAAAGCCACGCAGAGCACACAGACAGTGCAAAGTTATAATGCCTTCCACACATTTAGAGCAGCTACTAGGGACTAAAGGTGGAGGTGTTTTGACTTACATCAAAAAGAGCAATACCTCAAGGCTGATCAAACAGGACAATGCACTTGAGCTTCAACATGTCAAATCACCATAGGAAAAATCCAATATCATTTCCTTGCAAGTTAAAGGTCCCCCTCTATGACCCAGGATACCCATACCATATATTTAAACTTATTGGAAACACTCACCTTCCGACCAAACACCATGTTCATGGGTGACTTTAATTACCCCAGTATTAACTGGGTATCATATACAACACCAAATGTACAGGCAGAGAGAACTCCCTAGGCCACATTGTCAATACATCAACAAGGGTGCAACCATACTGGATCTGGTCTTCACTAATATGGGAGAGTGCTGCACACCAACTAGTGCAATGTCTTCTCTGTTAAGGTCAGACCACAAAATGATGATCTCTGAAGTAAAAATAAAACTTGGAACCCCAGCTAACCCTGGAATATTCAGGAACTACTCTAAAACTAACTTCTTACTATTAAGTGATAGCCTGGCAAATTTTCAAGCCTCCGTAAACCCTGAGAACACTGCTGCCTATACAGAACTGTTCACAAAAAACTTATACAAGAAAGTTAATAGTGGAGCTTTTCTCCTCGGGCCTCTGCTGAAAATGGACATGTATCCAGCCAGACTAGCCCGGTTAACAAATGTAAAATAAAAATAAATAAAAATAAAATAAATAAATAAAAACAGCTGCACAGAGGCAACTGTATCCACCAGGAAGAAGTACAGAACTAACTAAAAAAAAAGCCACCCTTGTGGAATCACAGCATCAATAGGCTGTATAACAGAAGGAAGAAAATCATGGCAAAAATTAGGAGGTGCAGCACCCAGCAGGATAAAAGCACTCTCATCAAACTAGACAAACAACTTTGAGAACAAATAAAGTCTACCAAAGCCAAATTTAAGGTAAGGTTGGCCTCTTAGGCCAAGGACAACCCCAAGGCATTCTTTAGCTATGTCCACAATCTCAAAGGCAATACACAATTTTGTGCAGAGCTCATTGTAAATGGAGCCACCTATACTGAGCCAGAAGATATAGCAAACTTACTGGCCAACAAATTTATCTCCAACTTTTCCCCTCTCTACCCATCAACCTTCCCTCAGGAAATGCCATCAAATGTAATTCCAGCTGCTATCATTAGGGAACAGGTCCTTATTACTATGGGCCCAGACAACATCCCAGGATGCCTTCTAAATAGCACAAAACATGATCTATCAGGCCCTCTGGAATTGCTATTTAACTGTAGCCTCCAAATAAGCTTTGCACCTCATGACTAGAGATCAGCAACAGCCATCCTTTTGCACAAAGGTGGGCCATCTACAGACCCTGGAAACTACAGACCCATATGTCTCACTAATCTGGTATGCAAAGCCATGGAACGAATTATCATGGAAATGATAAATAACGACATAGGAAACCTCCAGACACTGGACACAGCCCAACTTGCTTTCTTCAAGTGTAGGTCATGCCTACTCAACTTGGAGGACTTCTTTGAGAAGATCACCAAAGCAATGGATAAGGGAAAATGGTTCACACTGCCTACCTTGATCTGGCCAAGGCATTTGACAAGAGGTTAGGCACAAACCTGTATGTAACCTGGTGGATAGCCATTTGGCTTACTGACAGGATCCAGGAAGTTAGAATTGGGGAGTCCACCTCTACAAAGAGACTATACACAACCTGAGTCCCTCAGTTGTCAGTCCTGGGACTGATCCTTTTTGGCATTTACTTCTGTGAAGTCAAGGCCAATGTCAATGGCCTCTGGCTGACTACATTTGCAGATGATTGCAAATTAGGAGTTGCCATTGAATCACCCATGTTCTCCAGGAAGGGCTGACACAGACAAACAACTGGTGCCAGAGTCATGCACTAAAGTTAAATGCCAATAAATGCATATCCTTTGGAAAGTTATCCACCCCTATTAACTATCCTATTGACAACACACCAAGAAGAGGAACAACTGCAGAGTACTGAAGAGAAAATAAGGGAATATTTGGATAATATGCATTAGTTTAGAAAGATTGTTGTTAGGCAACTATTTCTGATAATAACTCCAGAGCACAAAGACTTTTAGCTTAATGACTTAGGCAACAGAAAGTAGAAAGGGTTGTTGCACAAATTAAAATATTTGCAGAAGACCTAAGTGTGCCAAGGTTAGAGGTAGATGAGGCTCAACAATTAACAGTTAAGATAGGAGGAGATGAAATAAAAACTGTAATGGGCAATCAATCTGCAGGAAAGTCTCCTGAAATAAATGCTATTCCTGTGGAAGTTTGGAAGCTAAGAGGGAATAAAATGATAAAGATCTGGAAGGTTTTGCTTAACAGTATTTATAAGGGGGGGGGGGATATCAACATCCTGGAAGAAAGCTGTTGTGGCTGTAATACCCAAAGATGGTAGAGACCCATCAGACCTGTTTTCATGTAGTCCCATTTCAATTTTAAACCATGATTGTAAAGTGTTTGTTTCTAATAGTTAAAAGAATCTCAAAAGGTGTTGCCAAAATTGATACTTTAATTCATGATTATGACGTGTTTATGTCTATAATGGATAAAAGAATGGCATAGATGTTGCCACAGTTGAACGACATGGATCAATGTGGTTTTGTGACGTGGATCCAAACATTTGACATCATCAGGTGAACAATGTGGATCAGAGGGAGCAATGAGTATCCAGAAGGAAGCAGAGTATAAGAAAATACTGCTGTTGTTAGTGGGTCTTGATGCAGAGAAAGCATTCAACAGAGTAAGCTGGAATTGTAACAGTTGGGCACTGGAAATATTTACATTCCCTAATACAATGGTAAAAATAATTAGGGGCATATATAAGGGATTACGGGCAACAATTAAAGTGGTAAGGTTACTGTCTGACAAGTTGTGTCTGAACAGAGGAAGCAGGTAGGGGTGTCCTCTTTACCCTTTGTTATTTATATTATATTTAGAACCATAGGCAAAGAAAATAAGTGACCCAGAAATTCAACAATATAATTGGCATAGAAATCAAGAAATGTCTTTATTTGAAGATGATATTATTTTGTACCTGATAAAAACAGAAAAAGACATCTCAGTGTTGTGGGACATCTTGGTGACAGTTTCAAGTCTTTTAGGATATAAAATTAATGAGGATAAAACAAAGGCTATAGATATGTACCCACACATGATTTGGTCCAGCAACACCTATATTTGTGGAGGCACAATAAAATTAAATGTTTAGGACTATGGATTAAAAAGGATTTTATTATGGTAGCTAAGGATACGCAGGAAGATACAAAACAAAACATAATACAAAAACTGAGAAGCTGGAAGTTCTTGTTTATTGATATGGATAGCAAGATATAAGCAGTGAAAATATTTTTAGTCCCTTTAGTTTTATATACAGGTGAGGTATATTTTTATCAACAATAGTAGAAGTTGTGGGCAATTATTAATAAAGAGTTAAAGGAATTTATCTGGGAAGGGAAGAGGGAGAGGGTCAAGTAAGATAAGTTGATTCTTCCAGCAGAACAAGGTGGTTTAGGATTACTCAGTTTGTAGGGATATTTTAGTGCTACACAGGTAAGGCTCAAGTGCATAACATAAGCAAAAAGGTATAAAAATGATGATAATGAAACAGGAGGAAAAATCAAGAAATAAGGAGAGAGAAAAGGATTTTGAATGTAGATCCTTAAGGAGAATAACAACAGCCATATGGAATATTATATTCATAAAGTAACAGAAAGTATTCTAATAACTAAGCCAAAATGAGAAAGATTTTGCCAATAGGGATAACTGCAGTTAGGGGTACAGAGAATAGCCAAGAGGAAGCCGGAATTCATTGAAAAAAATGGCAAAGGAACCAAGGTATTGAGAGCAAATAACTATAGAGGGAAAGGTAATAGATAGGGAAGGGGCCAAGAAGACATTTGGATTACAGGCTAGAGACTGCCATCAATATCAGAGATTGATATCAGAGTATAGGCAAAGAGAAAGGGATAGGGGAATCCTAAGTGAAAGTCCTATTCTGGTAAAGTTTTTAGTTGAATATAGAACAGGATCTTTTTGTTAAAAATGGATAGATAACATGGCATATAAAATATTGCACAATAACTATAGGAATCAGAGTAGGTTAAAAAAGATTGGGAAGAGGGATTTAATAAGCAATTCACAAGGAAACAATGGGAGGACATATGCATGGCTCCCAAGTATGTAAGAAAGTCTAGAAGATTTAGGGATTTTGCTTGGAAGTGTTTGCACAGGTGTTTTTATACCCTAAGCAAACCCCAAAGATTTTGTTTCCTCTGGTAGATGGCAAATGTTGGATGTATGATGGGAAAGAAAGAGGTAACTGGGGGCATTTGTTTTGGGAGTTTGGTGAGCTGGCAGACAACAAAATCCTCTACAGAGTACTCTGTCAGAAATATTGGGTGAGAAAATAAATGTAGCTAAGGAAATTATTTTTTGAGCTGGGATACAAGATCAGAATTGCCTAGACATAGTAATGCCTTGCTAAGTTGAATTCTGGTGGCTGTCAAAAAAGCAATTACTAGAAAATGGAAATCAAAGTCAAACGAACTGTATGTGAAGTACTGTATATTATAACAGAGGTAAAATAACTGGAAGTGGATCCTTAGAAAAGGGGGGAGCCAATTATGTAGAAAACATGGAAATTGTGGTAACAATATACTCAGAATAATATTTTGGAGGAGGACTGAGATTTAAGGGAAGGCAGGAAATGATCAATTTATGTAATATTGGATTGATGGTAGTATACAAAAAAAACATATGTGATGCATAATGCATATAACAAGGAATATGTACAAAAAACATATGTGATGTATAATGTTTGTAACTAAGAAAGTAGTAATATGGTTTGCTTTCTTGTATATGAATGTATGCTTACCTGTGTCTTAAGTGATAGTTCAGTACTAATGTATTTTGGCTTTTCCCAGTTAGGGGTCACCACAGCGGAACTCCGGTCTGCTGATGATTGCCAGTGGATTTTTATGGTGCCGAGGTGCCAGCCTGACGTCCAACCTTCAATGAAGGCACACCCATTCATGCACGCACCTACCTGCATGTCTTTAAATGTCACTCAATCATGGGGAGGACATGTAGACTCCACACAGAAGGCGCTCCAGCTGAAAATCAAACTGGTGAACCTCTTCCTGTGACGTGACAACGCTAACCACTGCACCACCGCAGCCTTCAATAAAGGTGTTAAAAAATATATTTCACAGAGGAGAAGAAACTGCAAAGATATTTTTTTAAATATTTGAATGTACTAGGATCATTCTGTAGGGAGGATAATACACTCTGGGGAAAGGAAATGTGTTTAGGGCATAGTTGTCCTTTATGCCATGTGATTCAAGTTGGAAATTGTGGTTACCAGTAGGCTGTGATATTTAGAACCAGTAGTTAAACACAAAACTGCTTTTACTGTTCATGCTTTAAAACATGAAGTAGTAGTTTCAAATTCTGGGTAGCTGCTTTTATTTTTAATACTTTTATACTACCAGATTCTGTTTTCTTTTGGGTAGCTTAAATATGATTTCCATTCAGTAGCAGCTCAGTTTAATAAGCAAATAATATTTGTAAGAAAATAATGAAAATTTGCTTGGCAAGCAGTACTTAAGTACCAATTAACAGCCATCTAACAGTAACTTTTGAAGCAGCATTTGTAGCACTGAAGATCAATGCATAAGGGTAAGTACCATCTAATCTG